>NC_142810.1:29351326-29651326 GCF_049724085.1 Artemia sp. Qi Xiang Cuo | reverse complement strand
GCTGTCATAATTAGTTTACAAATTTCTATCTTCCACCAAGATAGTAGGGAGCTATCTATAATTACTACGGGGCCCGTGTGCTGCCATCTACAATTGAGTCTAACGGGACCTAACCACATAGACAATGTTATTGATCCACGAAGGGGAGAGAATTTCTGAGAAATTGATTTGCATAATCGAGGGGAATGTATTGATCCACAAAAGGGGAATTTATTTGTTGTTTCTAAGGGGAATTATTGATCCATGAAAGGGGAATTTATTTAATGTTTCTAAGGGGAATTATTGATCCACTATCGGAATTAGAAATGAAATCACTTGTTTCCTAGGAATTATACGGGACTCTAAAGAGATAAATCTTCTATTTATAAATATCACTTCTCCGATCTTTAGTGACAGAGATAAATTAATATTCCATTTTCAAATATGGCTTCTCCGATCCTTAGTGACAGAGATAAATTAATATTCTATTTTTAAATATGGCTTCTCTGATCTTTAGGTCAAAGAGATAAATTAATATTCTATCGAAGCCTTAGTAGATTTAGTAGGAACACCTTAGAGATGAAGAGATTAACGCAGGATTTTTTTTCGGGGGATTTCAAATGTGACAGCGCAGGGATGCCAAAACAAAAGGAACACGTAGAAATTACGTTTAGGGATTATTTAGGCGAAACCGTTTGAGACATTTTAGAAGATGATTTGGCGAAACAGTTTGAGACATTTTAGAAGATGATTTTAGAAGATGATTTAGAAGATGATTTGGGGTGAAACTCGGTGGTTGTTATAATACACAAGTTACATTTGAACAGTGTTGTAAGGTCCCCTACTCCAACCCCAGAGGGCTCCCATCCCCCGGGCCCCCAAAGGCCCCCGGCCCCCAAAGGCCCCCTGGGCCCCCAAAGGCACCCCGGCGCCCCCAAAGACCCCACGGTCCCCAAAAGACCCCTGAGCCCCCAAAGGCCTCCAAAGGCCACCCGGGCCCCCAAAGGCCCCCCGAACCCCTCCCTTTTTTGAATTTTTTTAATTTTTTTCGGGCTGAATTTTTTAGACTTAGAAATTATCTAACATTTATCTGGTTTTTTCTTTAACCCATTGGCATAGAGTTTTAGCCTAGAGTCTTAGCTTAGTGTTATTTAGAGTTGAAGTTTAGTTTAGTTATAGTTGAGAGTTTAAAGTTTTAGCTTAGAGTCTTAGCTTAAAGTTTTAGGTAGAGTTCTAGTTTAGTTTTAGTTAAGAGTTTTAGCTTAGAGTTTTAGCCTAGAGTCTTAACTTAGAGTTTAGGTAGAGTTGAAGTTTAGTTATAGTTATAGTTAAGAGTTTAAAGTTATACCTTAGAATCTTAGCTTAGAGTTTTTGTTAGAGTTCTAGTTTAGTTTAGTTTTGGTTAAGAGTGTAAAGTTTTAGCCTTTAGTCTGAGCTCAGAGTTTTAGTTAGAGTTGAAGTTTAGTTTAGTTATAGTTAAGAGTTTAGAGTTTTTTTCTTAGAGTCATAGCTTTGAGCTTTAGTTAGAGTTGAAGTTTAGTTTAGTTATAGTTAAGAGTTTAGAGTTTTAGCTTAGAGTTTTTGTTAGAGATCTAGTTTAGTTTAGTTTTAGTTATGAGGTTAGAGTTTTACCTAGAGTCTTAGCTTAGAGTTTTAGTTAGAGTTCAAGTTTAGTTTAGTTATAGTTAAGAATTTATAGTTTTAGCTTATAGTCTTAGCTTAGAGTTTTACTTAGAATTCTAGTTTAGTTAAGTTTTAGTTACGAGTTTAGAGTTCTAGCCTAAAGTCTTAGCATAGAGTATTAGATTAGAGTTGTTGTTGTAGTTCTATTTTAGTTTAGTTTTAGTTAAGAGTTTCGAGTTTTACCTTAGAGTCTTAGCTTAGAGTTTTGTTAGAGTTCTAGTTTAGTTTAGTTATAGTTAAGAGTTTGGAGTTTTAACTCAGAGTCTTAGCTTAGAGTTTCAGTTAGAGTTCTGGTTTAGTTTTGTTCTAGTTAAGAGTTTAGAGTTTTAGTTTAGAGTCTTAGCTTAGAGTTTTTGTTAGAGTTCTAGTTTAGTTTAGTTTTAGTTAAGAGTTTAGAGTTTTTAGCTTAGAGTCTTAGAATAGAGTTTTGGTTGAAGTTCTAGTTTAGTTTAGTTTTAGTTAAGGGTTTAGAGTTTTAGCTTAGAGACTTAGCTTAGAGTTTTATTTAGACTTGAAGTTTACCTTAGTTATAGTTAAGAGATTAGAGTTTTAGCCTAGAGGATTATATTAGAGTTTTAGTTAGAGTTCTAGTTTTTTAGTTTTTTTAGTTATAGTTAAGAGCTTAGAGTTTTAACTTAGAGTCTTAGATGAGAGTTGTAGTTAGAGTTGAAGTTTAGTTTAGCTATAGTTAAGAGTTTAGAGTATTTAGCTTAGAGTCTTAGCTTAGAGTTTTTGTTAGAGTTCTAGTTTAGTTTAGTTTTAGTTAAGAGTTTAGAGTTTTACCTTAGAGTCTTAGCGTAGAGTTTTTGTTAAAGTTCTAGTTTAGTTTAGTTTTAGTTAAGAGTTTTACCTTAGAGTTAAAGTTAGAGTTGAAGTTTAGTTTAGTTATAGTTAAGTGTTTAGAGTTTTAGTTTAGAGTCTTAGCTTAGAGTTTTTGTTAGAGTTCTAGTTTTGTTTAGTTATAGTTAAGAGTTTGGAGTTTTACCTTAGAGTCTTAGCTTAGAGTTTTAGTTAGAGTTGAAGTTTAGTTTAGTTATAGTTAAGAATTTAGAGTTTTATCTTAGAGTCATGGCTTAGAATTTTAGTTAAAGTTGTAGTTTAGTTAAGTTTTAGTTAAGAGTTTAGAGTTATAGCCTCGAGTCTTAGCTTAGAGCTTTAGTTATAGATGAAGTTTAGTTTAGTTATAGTTAAGAGTTTAGAGTTATTAGCTTAGAGTCTTTGATTAGATTTTTTGTTATAGTTTTAGTTTAGTTTATTTTTATTTAAGAGTTTAGAGTTTTACCTTAGAGTGTCAACATAGAATCTAGTTAGAGTTCTAGTTTAGTTTAGTTATAGTTAAGAGTTTGGAGTTGTAGCTTAGACTCATAGCTTAGAGTTTTAGTTTGAGTAGAAGTTTAGTTTAGTTTTACTCTATAGTTTTAGCTTAGAGTCTTAGCTTAGAGCTTTAGTTAGAGTTGAAGTTTAGTTTAGTTATAGTTAAGAGTATAGAGTTTTAGCCTAGAGTCTTAGCTTACAGTTTTAGTTAGAGTTCTAGTTTAGTTTTGCTATAGTTAAGAGTTTAGAGTTTTAGCCTAGAGTCTTAGCTTAGAGTTTTTGTTAGAGTTCTAGTTTAGTTTAGTTTTAGTTAAGAGTTTAGAGTTTTAGCTTAGAGTCTTAGCTTAGAGTTTTAGTTAGAGTTGAAGTTTAGTTTAGTTATAATTAAGAGTTGAGAGTTTTAGCCTAGAGTCTTAGCTTAGAGTTTAGTTAGAGTTGAAATTTAGTTTAGCTATAGTTAGGAGTTTGGAGTTTTAGCTTTGAATCTTAGGTTAGAGTTTAGTTAGAGTTGAAGTTTAGTTTAGTTATAGTTAAGAGTTTAGAGTTTTAGCTTAGAGTCATAGCTTAGAGTTTTTGTTAGAGTTCTAGTTTAGTTAAGAGTTTTAGTTTAGAGTTTTATTTTAGAGTCTTAGAGTTTTAGTTAGAGTTTTAGTTAAAGTTGTAGTTTAGTTAACTTTTAGTTAAGAGTTTAGAGTTTTAGCCTAGAATCTTAGCTTAGAGTCTTAGCTTAGAGTTTTCTTGAAGTTCTAGTTTAGTTTAATTTAGAGTTTTACCTTAGAGTCTTAGCTTAGAGTTTTATTTAGAGTTGAAGTTTAGTTTAGTTGTAGTTAAGGGTTTAGATTTTTAGCTTGGAGTCTTATCTTAGAGTTTTAGTTAGAGTTATAGTTTAGTTTAGTTTTAGTTAAGAGTTTAGAGAATTAGCTTAGAGTCTTAGTTTAGATTTTTAGTTAGAGTTCTAGTTTAGCATAGTTTAGAGTTTAGAGTTTTATCTTGGAGTCTTAGCTTAGAGTTTTAGTTAGAGTTCTAGTTTAGTTTAGTTTTAGTTAAGAGTTTAGAGTTTTAGTTTAGAGTCTTAGAGTTTTAGTTAGAGTTCTAGTTTAGTTTAGTTTTAGTTAAAAGTTTATAGTTTTACCTTAGAGTCTTAGCTTAGATTTTTTGTTAGCGTTGAAGTTTAATTTAGTTATAGTTAAGAGTTTATAGTTTTAGCTTAGAATCTTAGCTTAGAGTTTTTTTTAGATTTCTAGGTTAGTTTTAGTTAAGAGTTTAGAGTTTTATCTTGGAGTCTTAGCTTAGAGTTTTAGTTGGAGTTCTAGTTTAGTTTTAGTTAAGAGTTTGGAGTTTTACATTAGAGTCTTAGCTTAGAGTTTTAGTTAGAGTTGAAGTTTAGTTATAGTTAAGAGTTTAGAGTTTTTAGCTTAGAGTCATAGCTTAGAGTTTTAGTGAAAGTTGTAGTTTAGTTAAGTTTTAGTTAATAGTTTAGAGTTTTAGCCTAGAGTCTTAACTTAGAGCTTTAGTAAGAGTTGAAGTTTAGTTTAATTATAGTTAAGAGTTTAGAGTTTTTAGCTTAGAGTCGTAGCTTAGAGTTTTTGTTAGAGTTCTAGTTTAGTTTAGTTTTAGTTAAGAGTTTAGAGTTTTTAGCTTAGAATCTTAGCTTAGAGTTTTAGTTGAAGTTCTAGTTTAGATTAATTTTCGTTAAGAGTTTAGAGTTTTAGCTTAGAGTCTTAGCTTAGAGTTTTAGTTAGAGTTGAAGTTTAGTTTAGTTTAGTTTTACTTTATAGTTTTAGCTTAGAGTCTTAGCTTAGAGTTTTAGTTAGAGTTAAAGTTTAGTTTTGTTATAGTTAAGAGTTTAGAGTTTTAGCCTAGAGTCATAACTTAGAGTTTTAGTTAGATTTCTATTTTAGTTTATTTAATATTTTATAGTTATAGCATAGATTATTATATTAGGGTTTTTTTTATTTTTAGTTTTTATTTTAGTTTAGTTAGAATTAAGAGTTTAGTGTTGCTCCCTGTAGTTAGCGCCTAGAGTTTTAGTTTGTTTGGTCTTTCAGATATTCATTTTATAATTGTCTGTATTTTTAGACAATTTCGTATGAATGGTCTCGATGCTACAGCTGAAGAGTAGGGCGACATTTGTGTGGAATTGAGAGATTTATCCTAAATTCTAAGCTTAGAGTTTTGTTATAGTTGAAGTTTAGTTTAGCTATAGTTAAGAGTTTGGAGTTTTAGCTTAGAATCTTAGCTTAGAGTTTTAGTTAGAGGTATAGTTTTAGTTTAGTTAAGAGTTTTAGTTTAGAGTTTAGAGTTTTAGTTTAGAGTCTTAGTTAGAGTTTTAGTTAAAGTTGTAGATTAGTTAAGTTTTAGTTCAGAGTTTAGAGTTTTAGCCTGGAGTCTTAGCTTAGAGACTTAGCTTAGAGTTTATGTTGAAGTTCTAGTTGAGTTTAGTTTTCGTTTAGAGTTTTACCTTAGAGTCTTAGCTTAGAGTTTTAGTTAGAGTTGAAGTTTAGTTTAGTTATAGTTAAGGGTTTAGAGTTTTAGCTTGGAGTCTTAGCTTAGAGTTTTAGTTAGATCTCTAGTTTAGTTTAGTTTTAGTTAAGAGTCTAGAGTTTTAGTTAGAGTTTTAGTTACAGTTCTAGTTTAGTTTAGTTTTTGTTAAGAGTTTAGAGTTTTACCTTAGAGTCTCAGCTTAGAGTTTTAGTTAGGGTTAAAGTTTAGTTTAGTTATAGTTAAGAGTTTAGATTTTTAGCTTAGAATCTTAGCTTAGAGTTTTTGTTAGAGTTCAAGTTTAGTTTCGTTATATTTCAGAGTTTGTAGTTTTACCCTGGAGTCTTAGCTCAGAGTTTAAGCTAGAGTTATGTTACACTTTAGTTTTAGTTTAGAGTTATGTCTTAGAGTCTTAGCCTAGAGTCTTAGCTTAGAGATTTAGTTAGATTGAAGTCTAGTTTATTAATAGTTAAGAGTTTAGAGTTTTTAGCTTAGAGTCATAGCTTAGAGTTTTAGTTAGAGTTGAGGTTTAGTTTAGTTTTAGCTAAGAGTTTTGATTTTTAGCTTAGAGTCATAGCTTAGAGTTTTAGTTAGAGCTGAAGTTTAGTTCAGTTTAGTTTAACTTTATAGTTTTAGCTTAGACTCTTATCTTAGAGTATTAATTAGAGTTGAAGTTGAGTTTAGTTATAGTTAAGAGTTGACAGTTTTAGTTTAGTGTCTTAGCTTAGAGATTTACATAGAGTTCTAGTTTAGTTAAGTTTTAGTTACGAGTTTAGAGTTCTAGCCTAGAGTCTTAGCATAGAGTATTAGCTTAGAGTTGTTCATGAAGTTCTAGTTTAGTTTAGTTTTAGTTAAGGGTTTCGAGTTTTACCTTAGAGTTTTAGTTATAGTTGAAGTTTAGTTTAGTTATAGTTAAGAGTTTAGAGTTTTAGCTTAAGGTCTTAGCTTAGAGTTTTTGTTAGAGTTCTAGTTTAGTTTAGTTTTAGTTAAGAGTTTAGAGTTTTAGTTTAGAGTCTTAGCTCAGAGTTTTAGTTAGAGTTGAAGTTTAGTTTAGTTATAGTTAAGAGTTTAGAGTTTTTTTCTTAGAGTCATAGCTTACAGCTTTAGTTAGAGTTGAAGTTTAGTTTAGTTATAGTTAAGAGTTTAGAGTTTTAGCTTAGAGTCTTAGCTTAGAGTTTTTGTTAGAGATCTAGTTTAGTTTAGTTTTAGTTATGAGGTTAGAGTTTTACCTAGAGTCTTAGCATAGAGTTTTAGTTAGAGTTGAAGTTTAGTTTTGTTACAGTTAAGAATTTAGAGTTTTAGCTTAGAGTCTTAGCTTAGAGTTTTACTTAAAATTCTAGTTTAGTTAAGTTTTAGTTAAGAGTTTAGAGTTTTAGCCTAGAGTCTTAGCATAGAGTCTTAGCTTAGAGTTTTTGTTGAAGTTCTAGTTTAGTTTAGTTTTAGTTAAGAGTTTAGAGTTTTAGCTTAGAGTCTTAGCTTAGAGTTTTGTTAGAGTTCTAGTTTAGTTTAGTTATAGTTAAGAGTTTGGAGTTTTACCTCAGAGTCTTAGCTTAGAGTTTCAGTTAGAGTTATGGTTTAGTTTTGTTCTAGTTAAGAGTTTAGAGTTTTAGCTTAGAGTCTTAGCTTAGAGTTTTTGTTAGAGTTCTAGTTTAGTTTAGTTTTAGTTAAGAGTTTAGAGTTTCTAGCTTATAGTATTAGCTTATAGTTTTTTTTGAATTTATAGTTGAGTTTTGTTTTAGTTAAGAGTTTAGAGTTTTAGCTTAGAGTTTTAGTTTAGAGTTTTAGTTAGAGTTGAAGTTTAGTTTAGTAATAGTTAAGAGTTTAAAGTTTTAAGCTTAGAGTCTTAGCTTAGAGTTTTTGTTAGAGTTCTAGTTTAGTTTTAGTTAAGAGTTTAGAGATTTAGCTTAGAGTCTTAGCTTAGAGTTTTAGTTAGCGTTTTAGGTTAGTTTAGCTATAGTTAAGAGTTTAGAGTCTTTAGCTTAGAGTCTTAGCTTAGAGTTTTTGTTAGAGTTCTAGTTTAGTTTAGTTTTAGTTAAGAGTTTAGAGTTTTACCTTAGAGTCTTAGCGTAGAGTTTTTGTTAAAGTTGTAGTTTATTAGTTTAGTTTTAGTTAAGAGTTTTACCTTAGAGTCTTAGCTTAGAGCTAAAGTTAGAGTTGAAGTTTAGTTTAGTTATAGTTAAGAGTTTAGAGTTTTTAGCTTAGAGTAGTAGCTTAAAGTATAAGTTAGATTTGAAGTTTAGTTTAGTTATAGTTAAGAATTTAGATTTTTAGCTTAGAGTCATAGCATAGAGTCTTAGTTAATGTTGTAGTTTAGTTAAGTTTTATTTAAGAGTTTAGAGTTTTACCCTAGAGTCTTAGCTTAGAGCTTTAGTTAGAGTTGAAGTTTAGTTTAGTTATAGTTAAGAGTTTAGAGTTTTTAGCTTAGAGTCTTAGCTTAAAGTTTTTGTTAGAGTTCTAGTTTAGTTTAGTTTTAGTTAAGAGTTTAGAGTTTTACCTTAGAGTCTTAGCTTAGAGTTTTAGTTAGAGTTATAGTTTAGTTTAGTTTTAGTTAAGAGTTTTAGCTTAGAGTTTTAGCCTAGAATCATATCATGAGCGCTCAAGATAAGCTAACATAACCTAACCTAATTTAAACATGGAGAAACCTAACATCTAACCTAACCTAATCTAACCTATGGTTTTGGTATTTCTATGTAATAATGTGGAATTTGTGGTTATGTTAGTTTAGTATTGTCATCAATATCTATTGTCTCCCTCCTCGACTCTAGGCTAAAACTCTAAGCTAAAACTCTTAACTAAAACTAAACTAAACTACAACTTTAACTAAAACTCTAAGCTAAGACCATAAGCTAAAACTCTAAAACTCCAAACTATTAACTATAACTAAACTAAACTTCAACTGTAACTAAATCTCTACGCTAAGACTCTAGGCTAAAACTCTAAGCTAAAACTCTTAACTAAAACTAAACTAAACTATAACTCTAACTAAAACTAAACTAAACTAGAACTCTAACAAAAACTCTAAGCTAAGACTCTAAACTAAAAACTCTAAACTCGTAACTATAACTAAACTAAACTTCAACTCTAACTAAAGCTCTAAGTTAAGATTCTAGGCTAAAACTCTAAACTATTAACTTAAACTTAAATAAAATACAAATTTTAATACAGCTCTAGTCCATGACTCTAATATAAAAATATAAATTCTAAACTCAAACTAAAATAAACTTCAAATCTAACTGGAACTCTAAGCTATGAATCTAAGGTAAAACTCTAAACTCTTAACTAAAACTAAACTAAACTAGAACTCTAGCAAAAACTCTAAGCTAAGAATCTAAGCTAAAACTCTAAACTCTTAACTTATTACTAAACTAAACTTCAACTCTAACTAAAACCCTTAGCTAAGACTCTAAGGTAAAACTCCAAACTCTTAACTAAAACTAAACTAAAATAGAACAAAAACTCTAAGCTAAGACTCTAAGCTAAAACTCTAAACTCTTAACTATAACTAAACTGAACTTCATCTCTAACTAAAACTCTAAGCTATGATTCTAAGCTAAAAACTCTAACTCTTAACTATAACTAAACTAAAATTCAACTCTAACTAATACTCTAAGCTAAGACTCTAAGGTAAAACTCCAAACTCTTAACTAAAACTAAACTAAACTAGAACTGTAACTAAAACTCTAACCGAAGACTCCAAGACAAAACTCTAAACTCTAAACTAAAATAAACTAAACTAGAACTCTAACTAAAACTGTAAGCTAAGACTCCAAGCTAAAACTCCAAACCCTGAACTATAACTAAACTAAACTTCAACTCTAACTAAAACTCTTAGCTAAGACTCTAAGGTAAAGCTCTAATCTAAAACTAAACTAAACTAGAACTTCAACAAAAACTCTAAGCTAAGACTCTAAGCTAAGACTCTAGGATAAAACTCTAAACTCTAAACTAAAACTCTTAACTAAACTAGAACTCTAACAAAAAACTCTAAGCTAAAACTCTAAACTCATATCTAAAAATAAAATAAACCTCAACCCTAAATAAGCTATAAGCTAGGATTTTAAGCTAGAACTCTAAACTCTTAAATATAAATACACTCAAATAAAACTCTGTCTAAAACTCTAAGATAATAATCTAATCTAAAATCTCCAAACTCTCAGCTATTACTATACTAAAAGTCAACCCTAGCTAAAACTCTAAGCTAAGACTCTAAGCTAAAACTCTAAACTCTTGACTAAAACTAAACTAAACTAGAACTCTAACTAAAACTCTAAGCTAAGACTCTATGTTAAAACTCTAAACTCTTAACTAAAACTAAACTAAACTGGAACTCTAACTAAAACTCTAAGCTAGGACTCTAGGCTAAAAATCTAAACTTTTAATTATAACTAAACTAAACTTCAACTCTAACTAAAACTCTAAGCTAAGACTCTAAGCTAAAACTATAAATTAAAACTAAACTAAACTTCAACTCTAACTAAAACTCTAAGCTATGATTCTAAGCTAAAACTCTAAACTCTTAACTATAACTAAACTAAACTACAACGCTAACTAAACTCTAAGCTAAGACTCTAAGGTAAAAACTCTAAACTCCTAACTAAAACTAAACTAAACTAGAACTCTAATAAAAACTGTAAGCTAAGACTGTAAGCTAAAAAATCTAAACTCTTAACTATAACTTAACTAAACTTCAACTCTAACTAAAACTCTAAGCTAAGACTCTAGGCTAAAACTCTAAACTCTTAACTAAAACTTAACTAAACTACAACTTTAACTAAAACTCCAAGCTATTACTCTAAGCTAAAACTCTTAATTCTTATCAATAACTAAACTTCAACTCTAACTAAAACTCTAAGCTAAGACTCTAAGGTAAAACTCCCAATTTTTAACTATAACTAAACTAAACTAGAACTCTAACAAAACTCTAAGCTAAGACTCTAAGCTAAAACTCTAAACTCTTAACTATAACTAAACTAAGCTTCAACTCTAACTAAAACTCTAAGCTAAGACTCTAAGGTAAAATTCTAAACTCTTAACTAAAACTATACTAAACCAAAACTCTAACTAAAACTCTAAGCTAAGACTCTAAGCTAAAACTCTAAACTCTTAACTAGGAACCGGGGGGATGGGGGACCTCTGGGGTTGGGGTTGGGGACCTTACAACACTGTTAAAATGGAACTTGTGTATTATAACGACCACAGGGTTTCACCCCAAATCATCTTCTAAATCATCTTAATCAAAATAATCTTCTGAAGTGTCACAAACTGTTTCACCCAAATCATCTTCTAAAATGTTTCAAACGGTTTTGCCTAAATAATCCCTAAACGTAATTTCTACGTGTTCCTTTTGTTTTGGCATCCCTGCACTGTCACATTTGAAATTCCCAGGAAAAAATTCCCGCGTTAATCTATTCATCTCTAAGGTGTTCCTACTTAAACTATTATGGCTTCGATAGAATATTAATTTATGTCTCTGACCAAAAGATCAGAGAAGCCATATTTAAAAATAGAATATTAATTTATCTCTGTCACTAAAGATCGGAGAAGATATATTTAAAAATAGAATATTAATTTATCTCTGTCACTAAAGATCGGAGAAGTCATATTTAAAAATAGAATTTCTATCTCTTTAGAGTCCCGTATAATGCCTAGGAAACAAGTGATGTCATTTCTAATTCCGTTAGTGCATCAATAATTCCCCTTAGAAACATTAAATAAATTCCCCTTTCATGGATCAATAATTCCCCTTAGAAACCACAAAAAAATTCCCCTTTTGTGGATCAATAATTCCCCTCGATTATGCAAATCAATTTCTTAGAAATTCTCTCCCCTTCGTGGATCAATAACATTGTCTATGCGGATAGGTACCGTTAGACTTAATTGTAGATGGCAGCTCATGGGCCCCTTAGTAATTATAGATAGTTCCCTACTCAAGATACTGTCAAGTACTCCTATTAGTAGGGAGGGCATAATATCTCCGAGATATACATATTTTATGCATGTTTTTATGGTTTTTGTCACTGAGAATGAAAAAACAGGATTTTTCTCACTTTGATGTATTTTCATGGTTCATTGATTCTAATGGGGTCAACGACATCTCTTTCAAGTTCGATTTATTTGTTGTTTCCAAGTGTATTGTCTCTGGGACGAAATTTAAACATGCGCATTAACAGGGGAGAGATGTATTGATCTAGCACTCGAAGGGGAGAGGATTTCCGAGAAATTGATTGCGTAATCGAAAGGGAAGTGAATTTCCGAGAAATTGATTTTCATAATCGAAGGGGAAGTGAATTTTTGAGAAATTGATTGCGTAATCGAAGGCGAAGTGAATTTCTGGGAAATTGATTGCGTAATCGAAGGGGAAGTGAAATTCTGGGAAATTGATTACATAATCAGTGGGGGGATGTATTGATCTGAAACGGGAAACAGGATCACGTGTCCCCTTTTAAGCCAATCAGGGATTCGGTTACATAAGGTTTCCCATTGCATCACAATTAGCCCTTGAGATTTTGTATATAACGGACATGCGTTGTGATTAAACTTTCATCAAGTTATAAAATACCATGGATAAATCATCGGATATAATTGATTTGGATACTCTAACTGCATCGATTTATAATGTGAGTTCAGTTTAGTTAATTTTCCTAGTTTATTTCATAATAAAATCATTTTACATAGTCACCCATCCATTAAATTCAAATTCAGGTAAACCCCCCCCCCCACAATACAAACTCCACTATATGATGTTTATATTCGATAGAAAGCATAAAATACGCTCTTTTTACCATGTAAACCTCCACCCCTCCCCCCTCGGTTTACGACTTTAATTCAGTTTATGATAAATTCTGTATTTTATCTAAAGGCAACTGTCAACTTTCTGTCAATCCCTTAATATACTGTTTTCACAGCTATGGCTTGACTTACAGATTTCCCACAAGGATTTTAATAGCTGATAATTTTTTATATCTGTCAAGTACATCCTGCTTTGCTAAATCCTTACGATAGCGGCTTAGCCAAAAGGTTTCTCTGAGAAGATACTTTTTCCAGTCAAATTAAAAACATCGATTTATAATGTGAGTTCTATTTAGTAAATTTTCTGAGGTTATTTGCAAATAAAATCGTTTGACATAGTCCCCCCTCCATTAAATTCACATTCAGCTACCCCCCCCTCCCCCAACAATACAAACTCCACTATGTGTTGTTTATACTCGATAGAAAGCGTAAAATACGCTCTTTTTTACCATTTAAACCTCCCCCCCCTTCTGTTTACGACTTTAATTCTTCCAATGTAAATAACTATGTTTTTTTTACTCTCTTTTTGACAGCCAACTTCCGTCAACTCCTAATATACTGACCCTCATATAAATCTAAACCGAGAAAATGTAAGTATGGAATAATAATTGACACCCCGAAATTGCACATCCTGCTTGTCAGTTCCTTTGAATTATGTTAGCGGTTTAAGCAAAGGTTCCAATGAAAAAGTTTACTTTTTGATCAAATTAACGACATAGCTTCTTCATCGCAAATTTTACTTTTGCTTTACTGAAAAGGGAGAGGGGCTTTCTTCTGTAAAAAGAGGAAGGGGGATTGTTAAGAGGGGATGGGTGTTAGTTTCATGTAATATTCGTTTTCCATTTTGAGTCCTCAGTGTTTATATGGGGGGGGGGCAATGCCTCACTTCTAACACCTTCGTTGTAAGGTGAAAACAAACTGTTTCTTCAAGTGAAAAGTAAGGGGTGCAGGGTTTAAGAAAAAAATACATAGCTTTATTATGCGTAAATTGAATAGCATTTTTCCCTATGATCGCAAATTTTAGGCCTATAGGCTGTGTGTTAACAATCTTTTTTATCTTATTTAAAGCCTATAGGCTGGAACATTTAAAAAAAAATCTTTTAATGGTAAAAATAGAAACATTGATTTCTATCCTAAGGCTGTAGACTACTGTTTGTCAAGATTTATTTTTTCACAGTTTGTGCAATAAAAACGTTTGATTTCTGAGACTAGTAGATTTCCTGCAAAATTTCACTGTTTGCTTTGCTGAAAAGAGGGGAGAGGCTTCTTTACGATAAATTCTTTCTAGACAAAATTCTGGTTCTATGGCGGGGGGCACTAATTTCTCATCAGAAAACAAAATGGATTCATTTTTCAATACTAAATTTTTTCTTCTTTTAAGGACAATTATGAAGAATTTATGCCTCCTCCTAAAAAAAGAGCAAGATGTAGCGATAAAACCCCTGCGAAGGCGACAGTTATGCAGTATGGGCACTGGTCGAGGTCCTCCTAACAAGTGATGACTGCCCAAGTCCAATCCAATCCGGAACCAATGCAGCCAGCCAGTGACGTCGCCGTCGCCACATCTGTGCAAGCCGTAATAGCTGAACCATCCAGGGGGACGCTTTACCAGCTCTCTGTATCCTCCATGCAAGCTGCTTCACCAGGGCCTTCAAGAACTGACCCTGGTGCTAGGGCGCCAGGGCCAACACGTCTATTCAAGGTCAAGAGGTTGCCCTCCAGCATGCATTGCCAGGGTCTGAAGAACTGCCAAGTCTATTTCAGATCGTGAGGTTGCCCCCCTTCATGCTTTGCTAGGGCCTTCAGGCACACAAGTGCAGGCAGAATTTGGAAATGTAAGCATTTTTACCTCTACTTTCTACCTGGTTATAGAAATATCTGCATATTTCTTCTAACTTTTTTTTTAGCCTTTTCTTTTCACCATTTTTCAACACTGTAAAAGTCTGACAGAGATATTAAAATGTTATTTTGCTATAATCCCCCCACACCCCTTGTTTTAAATTTCACTGCTCCCTCCCCTTAGAGATATCGAAATATAATGTAATTGTTTTTGCTTGTCGAAGAAACCACTTTTTTTAATTTTTCCTATTTTCTCTGCCTACTGCAGACATCTTCGCTATTTTTCAGCTCATAATAATATTTTTAGCTAATTTCTAGTTTAATGTTAAAGAGCCTTTTATCTCACCATTTGAAATTAATAATGCTATTTTTTGCTAGAATATTATAGTTTTCCCCAAGTTTTAAGGGACATAGAAGTAAGACCTTTTTTAGGCCATTCTTTTCAACACAGTAAAAGCGTGTCAGAGATATTTTTTCTCCTAAAGGAAATATAGCGTCCCCCCTTTTAAATCAGATCAATTATTGTATACATTCAGCCTTCTGAACTCTCATAGTGAAGCCAAAAAAGGACACTATATCCCGGACATAGTAGGGTAAATGGTAAACGAATGCTTAATCTTGCTTCTACAACTTTGTATCCATTTCAAATAATATTTTTTTCCAAAGCAGATATAGAGTATTAATATGAAATTTTTTTTGAGGGGTTGTTTGAACAAAATCAAAACCTTCTATGTCATCTTTTAGATTGTATTAAGGTGGAACTTTCAGAATATATAGAGTAGGGAACCAAATGCTACTAAGCGCATTTTAAATAATAATCCAATTTTAAAAATAGGGATGATTTAGACACTTTGAAAATAAGCTATTTTTCTTTTATAGGCTGTATTGGTACCTTATTCGCCATCCTCCTCCTCATCGATTGGAGAAGAAGATGCATCTTTGGATCTCTCAAACAATTCAACATGGAATATGAATTCAATGAAAATACCAGTTAACATTGAAAATTTCTTAGCCGATTATTTTAATGTTGATAATAGCGCAGTTGAGCTGGGGGACTTGAGTCCAAATACTTTAAAAATTTTAGAGGATTTACCAATGAATTAACAGGGAACCCTCCCCCCACTGATTACATTTCCCCACTTCAATCGAATAAAGTGGCCTCCCATAGCCCTATTATTGAACAATGTTGGGGAAGGGTGATGATAATATACAAGAGGGGGATGATGAAATCTCTCCCAACAATCCTATTGATGAACAATGTTGGGGAGGGGATTGTGATAATATACAAGAGGGAAAGGAGTAGAGAGACAACATCCAATTTACATCATTTTCTGACTTTCAGCTCTCAAACTCAATTTTAAATACAATAGTTATTTAAACTGCAACTTTTGGTGACCCTTTTAATTCGCTTTTGGGAGGTAATTTTGTAGTTGCCCCTGTAGGAATTGTCCATGGATATGTAGATAGAATTTTTGCACTGCAAGAAAACCAAATTCAGTTGTGAGGAGGTGGGGATTCAATTAGGGTATCAATTGTTTGAAAGGTATTTTACTTAAATGAGGGAGAAAGCGAGGTTTATCATCATTATGTACATACCGAGATGTTGGTGGTCTATCCACATTTAGAAAATTTTTAGGGTGTTTTTATGGAGTGGATAGGCCACATTATTACGCATCTCGAGAATTATAGCGAAAACGGTAGTGGGTCTGTAGTTTTATTTGTTGAAAATTAAAGCGTTAATATTTGTAAATTTAAAAAACATTTTATTTTAAGAGGGGGGCATGGGGAAAGAGCAATTGAATTAAAATATAAACCAGATTTAGAAGGATGTCAAGGTTTTCAGCGAATCTGTTTTGAAACAGGTCAAAAGTTTTTCAAGTACGCTTTCCTCATATCAGCATTCGAGCCTCTACAAAATGACGCTACCAAGACAAATTTAGACTATTGGGCTGTGCATGGGAAGGAGGGGTCTGATTTTACACCATTAGATTTTTCTTGTTTACAGGACAAATACCCAGTAACGCTCAGGTCTATTGATATTTTTGAAAGGGTCAATGCCCATTTAAATATCGGTGTTACTCTGGTTCAGTATGAAACCGAATTTGAGGATGGGGTTCGTTCTAAAAAAATGGGGTGGTGTTCCCAGTAAGAGGTCCGTTGATTGAATTAGTGAAACACCGGGTTTGGTTGTTGTACACACCACCTAGTGAACCCAATGCAATTGGCCATTTCATCCCTATTACAGACATCAGTAGAGTTCTGGGGGAGAGTAAAAAGGGGCGGAGGGTATGTTTCTACTGTCCAACATGCCTGTCTAGATTCCGTAGCGATTTAAAACTACGGGATCATATGAAGCACTGTAGACAGCATGGCTATCAGTTTGTTGAGACGGTTTCAGGGGATAGGGCTATTTTACGCTTTAAAAATTTCTAAAACACACTCCTCCAGAGCAATAAAATCTCTTTGGACTGTGAGGCGAAGCTAGTGGAAGTGAACGATCCTCGATTTCCGAATCGAATCAAAGAACATCGAGCTATTGCAGTCTCCTACGCCCACGCGCAAAGAGACAGTTCTAACACTATGCAGCTGTTAGAAATAGTTGAAACGTTGGATGAGGTAGAGTGCATGGTCAAGGCACTGACTAAATTAATTGGCACCGCTAATGGCGCTATTTCTCGCTTGAAATACCCATTACCCGATGTTGTTGTCTGCAGAGGATCGTCTCGCGATTAAAAATCGAAAAATATGTTGGGTTTATAAGGGGGAGTTTGAAGAGGGGGATAAGGGGAAAGAGACTAGAGGAAAGGGGAAAGTCAGAGACCACAATCACTTGTGGCAGGAAATATCCTCTGGGGGTAGTAATTTTAGAGGGGTAGCGCATCAATCGTGCAACATAAACGTTAGCCAGCAGTTTTTTATTCCAGTTTTTATTCATAATTCAAATTATGATTTAAAATTTATTTTACCGGCATTGGCACGTATGCACAGGGAGGGAGGGGGAGTAGATAGTCCATGGGTAAATAATTCATTTACCTATAACATCATCCCCAAATCAGCTGAGAAGCTGGTGCTTCTCGAGTTGAAATGGCAGGTAGTAAATAATGGGCATACGTGCTGGAATAAAATCAGGTTTCTAGATTATTTTAGTTTTTCCCCAAGGCATTGAGTCAATTGATTCAAGTGCAGAAAAGTGACAATTTTGATAGTTTTCCTTTGCTTAAAGAGCACTTTCCAGACAGTGAAATGTATGACCTATTGACCTGTAAAATTGTACATGCATACGACTATTACTGTTCTGGTGCTCGCTTAAGCGAGGAAAAACTACCTCGAATTGAAGCTTTCTATAATTCACTCACTAACAGTGAATGCACAGCCGAGGAATATTGCCAAGAAGGTGTGGGCTAAGGGGAATTGTAAAAATGGGTGGGATTATTGTAGACTGTACTTGGCCAGTGACGTTTTAACTCTGTTAGATATTGTCTGCAAGAATTGTCTGCACAGACCAAATCTATTCAGAGTTTGGACTAGATATAGGATATTATTTTCCACACCACATTTGGTGATGGACTTGATTTTAAAAATTAGTAGGGAGGAAATAGGCTTAATAACTGATGTAGATCAACACCTTTTTGTAGAAAGATCAATGAGGGGTGGGTATGTTTTTCATGGGGATCGCGTTTTCACAACAGATCCAAACGGACAAAACACCGGTTTAAAGTCAAATGCAGTGTTCTTGGACATGAACTCGTGTTATCCCTCTGCAATAACTCACCACTCTTTGCCATGTTGGACCTATAAACGGCTTGAAATTCATTTTTCCCCGAAGTAAATACTGACGAGAAAAATGGGCCACAAGGATGGTTCTTTGAAATTGACGGTCACATTCCATTGGCACTTCATGATTCTGTCAGAGATTTTGTTTTCCCCTGTATTAATCGACCAGTGAACAAGAACTCACTGAGCCCCTACAATCGATCATTGGTTGCGGATATTGAAATGCACTGGACCCCCTCTAAGCAAAAACTGATTGCAGATCTGGACCCTAAAGAGAATATCGTTGTTCATCATGTGCTTTTGCACTGGATGGTGAACAATGGTTTCAAGCTCTCTAAAATACATAGGGTCCTGCAATTCAGTCAAAAACCCTACTTAAAGACGTTTATCGACACCTTTGTTGATAAACGCTCTCGTGCAAACACTAAAGTAGAGAAGGAAATGTACAAATTCATTCTAAATTCAGCGTTTGGCAAAATGTGTGAAAGCGTACGGAACAAATCTCGTTGCGACGTCGTGACTGACCCTCAAGAGTGTGCAAGAATTATTGCTGACCCCAATTTTACAACGTTCACGAGCTTAGAGACAAGCATGGCTCTTCTACACAGGAAAAAGAGAAATGTGGTACTGAACAAGAATATAGCAGGAGGTAGTTCAGTACTTGAAATTTCCAAGAAGCTCATGTTGTCGTTTTTTTACAATATATGCAAGGTGAAATCGCCAAGGGAGGGGGAGATTCAAGTTTACTATGGGGATACAGATTCTTTGCTGTTAAAAGTAAAAACCGGGGATTTATTGGGGGATTTAGAAAAGGGGGAACATCGGCTCGCAGATGGATTTCACCAATTGGAATGCGTCCCTCTACCCCGAGTTGGTGAAAGGTCAAGCTCCCATTCAGCTAATAATGTTAAAATCAGAGACGGGGAGTGATTTGATATCCAAGGGGGTGTTCCCGGGTCCTAAAGTTTATTGCGTTGAAACTCGCAGCAGATATGTAAAGCAAGCATGTAAAGGGATGCCTAAACACTTTGTAAAGCACAATTTCAACATGAGTGTCTACGGAGACTATATAGAGAGTAGCCTAAAGCCAAGAGCACAATTGCTTACAATTCGCTCTCTACAGTATAAAATTTATACTGTTAGAGTGGAAAAGAATGCAATGTAATGTATATCTGACAAAGTCTTTGTGCTCGAGAATGGTGTAAATGTACTGCCCCATGGCCACTACCGTATTTCAGACCGGGTTGAATGCAGACTATCGCAATCAACTTGGTCTGGATAAATTAACCTAACTCAAACCTGAATGCTCTAACCTAACCCATCCAAACCTAACCTTTCATAAATTAACTAACCCAACCTAAACCTGTAGCAGCAGCAGTGACGACGACTATTGTATACAGTTTTTCCCCCGGGGGTGGGGATGGGGGGTCCCGCCCACGGCCGGCTTTTGGCCCGAAGGGGTTGGGGCGTCCCGCCCGCGGCTGGCCTTCGGCCCGGAGGGGGTATTAAATTCATAGTGTTCAACTGTGCTATTTTAAGTTTATGTTCATGTTCGTGTTTTAAGTGTTTTTCTAAGTATTGTTGTACAAATAGTGATGTTGTACAAATAGTGTGTTCTTGTTGAACAAAAAGTGTTCTTGCTGGACAAAAAGTGTTTTTTTTTATGACAATAAGTGTTATTGTTGTAAATATAGTCTTGTGTTGTTCTTGTTGAACAGAAGTGTTTTTTTATCTTAATAAATGTTGTTTTAATAGAAGTGTTTTTTTACTTTAATAAATGTTGTTCTTGTTTGAACAAATATTTTATGTCAATAAATGTTGTTCATGTTTGAACAAGTGTTTTTATGTCAATAAATGTTGTTCTTGTTGAACAAAAGTTTTTATGTCGAATAAATGAATGAAATATTGTTTTGTTGTTCTTGTACTAGACAAGAGTTTTTATGTCGAATAAATGAATGAAATATTGTTTTGTTGTTCTTGTACTAGATAGATCTAAGAAAAAATTATTATTTATTCATTGGACTAGTATGGTTTATTGTTAGTTGTAGTCCGACTGTTGTCAACAACAGCAACTTGTATCAATTTAAAACACCATTCAGGTCGTATCTGTGTGGTCCATCAATGTCTGGGAAAACGACACTTTTAGCTAAAATAATTCAAAATTGAAATAAAATGTGTTTGGAAAAACCAAACAAAATTTATTATTGCTATAGTATTTGGCAGGAGTCCTATGATCAAATAAAAGCCATTGCCACAACTATACCAATACAATTCATACGGGGATTTGATGTTTTCAATAGTATTGAACCAAAGTCGTGGCTGATTATTGATGATTTGGCTGAATCCATTGAACAGTTCTCACAGGAAATGCTACAGCTGTTTACTGTTCGCTCTCATCATGAACAGATTTCCATAACCCTAGTTCTACACAATCTTTTTCATCAGAGCAAATGTATGAGAACCCTTGCTTTGAATTGCACCATCTATATTATCTACCGAGTTGTTCGTGATTCTAGCTCACGAATAACTCTCAATAAGCAAATATACCCCGGCGCTGCCAAATTTCTGCTGTCAGTGTACACTCAGGCGACAAATAAGCCCTACGGCTACATTTTGCTAGATCTTAATCAGAGCACACCCGAGGATCTGCATGTAGTCACAGATATTTTCAACAAAGAAATTACTGTATATCTTCCGGTGAACAGTAGAAAAAGCTATTAGTTGCCATCATGACATTAAAGAAACTACACGAACAACAGCATTTATTTTCCGTTTTAGGCACTTCAAACCCCCCAATCAGTAAGGCCAAACTCAAACATGGTGTTGACAATGATTTTATTAATCTAATATCTGAACTTTGTTTAAATTTAACTGAGGGCAATTTACACTCGCCAGAAGGTGTTAGACAACAGACAAAGCAACAACGTTCCAATGTACGCGCATTGGCTTACAAAAACAAGATAATTTTTTTTAAAAGAAAACGTCTCCATCAATCGGGCGATAGCTTTTTTACACTTTTACTGCCGGTAATTACAGGACTTGTAAACAGTTTTCTCTAGAGTAAGACTAAACCCTATAAATTGACGCCATTTGAACTTGTCCTCTCGCCCGTGGAACATTTTGAAGACAATCTAAGAAAATTCATTAATGATGAGAATATTGCCGATGACAAAAAGCTAGTTTTACTTCAAGATGCATTGTTTGCACGTTTGGAGATTGTTTCAAGATGCACGTTTGGAAAAACATAGACCTTATCGTGAGCGATCCACCGCCATCGTCACAGATCCCTCTAAACAAAAAACATCTCCTCAAGATTCTACAGTGCAATCAAAGGAGAAGGAATTGAATTCCAAGGTGACAACAACTGGAAAACTATTGTCAGTGACCTATCGAGAACAAAATAAAACAGTATTAACAAATATCATGTTGAAAACTGGTGGTGATCAAGTTCAAGCTGACAGCACAGGGATACGAATTATAATTCAGGGGAAAAGTTATAATCTAGTTGATTTAATTTGTGATATGGTGACGAATCGTAAAGGACTTTTATCATTTGATAATAATCTATACACCTTTCTAAATGCATGAAACGTCCCCAAAAGTCTTATTGGCAATAAGCAAACTCTAAAGAAACTAAGAGAATATAGTCCTCCAACAACAACACCACCATTTAAAAAAGAAGAAGATCCAATATTGGAACATACTAGCAGCAGCAGCAATGATTTTATAACACCTGTAGCTAGTCAAAAGCAAAGACGGATTGGATCACCCTCCAGTGTGCAAAACGGGAGTTGACATTACACTACGTGTTTGCGTTCAATATGGTTGAAGTTCTGAAACATGTCTATGAAAATTTTGGTGAAGCGGGGAGTCTAAGTTCCCCCAAAACGCTTTCTAAAGTTGCTTCTGGCAGCACATTAAAAAAAGCAAAAGAGTATCTACAGAATGAACCGAGTTACACACTACATCGGAATCGCAGGCTTCGTGGCAAACAATATCGACAAACTAAAGCCTTTTTCCCTCTGCATATAATGCAAACTTATCTTTTAACTTTAGACACGATTCAACAGCCTCACAATACACCATAAAAATATATTCTAGTGGCAATCAGTGTCCTTAGTCGCTATGCCTATGCCATTCCATTGCAATCAAAGAGAGGTGTTGAAGTTGCTCATGCTTTAGAAAGTATTCTTGAACAGGATTGCTATAGAAAAATTCAATCGGATCGCGGTAGCGAATTTGTAAATCCTCATGTGAAAAACGTTCTATTGAAATATAATACAACACTTTATCATAGTCACAGCCCGATAAAGGCTGCATTGGTTGAACAATTGATAAGAACGATTCGTCTATTAATATCAAGATATTGTACGCTGAAAAACACCCCTGCTATTATTCATGATTAAGATAAAATCACGCAAATATATAGCAAACGACCCCATTGATCATTGTCCAACTCAAGCCCCCGGTAAGTTCATTGTAGTGAGAAGACATTTGAGGCTTTTGTAAAGCAATATTCCAGTGAAAAAAAAAAATGTGAAGAAGAAAATCGTTTTTGGTAATACAGTTCGAATTAATAGAACCACCAATATTTTTGAACAGGGGAATTATTTATTGAGGACTGTGCTTTTAAAACTGTCCAAAATCCTAGGCACTACAACCAAGACATATCGACTGCGAGATACCAATGATTATGAGATTCTCGGCGGTTTTAATGAATATGAACTACAAAAAGTTAGAAACACTAGTGAAATTTATCAAATTGAAAAGATATATAAGAGTCATACTCGTAGGGGAAAAGACAGTTGCCTGTTCACTGGCTAAAATACAATTCTGGTTTTGATTCTTGGGTCAGTGTTGAAGATATTGACGATACCCAATTATTTCTATAAGATTTTTAAATCGAAGGTTTACGATTCTCTCTGCAATGATTTGAATAGAACAAGTGATTAGTGGACGAAACTCTCTCCCACTATCAAATTCGACAACAATGGAAAGTATGAAGTGGCTCTTGTTGACTGTATTCTCAAAAATACCTATGACATCCTGAGAAAGGATCGTAAATACAAAATAAAAATTAGACCCGGTGATTGGCCACCGCCACTCTCAGGTGATCAAGAACAAATTCAAAAGATCAATTGGACAGATTATCCATATATTGAATTACCCTATGAAGAACTCACCTGTTTGAATGATTTATGTCGTTCTATTAATAAAAGAATTTCCGCTCGTAAAAAAGGAGCTTTTCATTTCAACTATTCAAAGGAGGAGGACAAGATCTACATTAGTTCACCTATTGCCAATGAATAGGTTATTCTCAATGATAATCTAAAGGATGCTCTTGGCTTTAAGCTCGATATAATTAAAGGTAAAAGTGCTGGAAACACAAATTTTATTTTTGCAGACTACCCGCCCGCCTTCTCCATGGCCACTCGTATATTTCTCTACGCTTCATTTTTGGAAACATCCCGGGTTGGCAATAGCAATGTTCCCCTCCTACGGGTTCTTGAACGAAAAACCAATCAAGAACACATTCACCACTACAATATAAAGCATCTTCAGTATATCCCCGTAAACACTTCCTATATAGAACTATGTCGGTTAGCACTTAAAACGGAAAGAGGCGATACCATTGCAATTTCAAAAGATTTGGTTGGAATAATATGCCGTTTTCGAGCCATGCTTCAACAATAAGTCTAATAGAAGAGTGATATTCATCTGTCCTTACAATGTCTGCTATGTTCATACTCTTGATCCAAGACAACAGGGCAATGGAAGGGACTATTACAAATGGCGTACTACAATGTCTGGCTATGGTCTTGGCAGTTGGTTTTCTAAGCTGTTTCGGTCTTCACTACCTCTGGCTAGAAAATACCTTGTACCGGCTGCGACAGATTTTGCATCCTCTACACTATACGATTGGGGCTCTGGCAAGAATTTTAAAAAAAAGTGCTACGGAAAATCTTAGGTCCAGTGCGCGAACCCTTGGCGAGAGATTAAAAAAAAATGAAAAAGGTTTAAAAAGGTCGAGAAGAAATGCATCACTCATCAGTCTCTACTCAGGTCACAAACGTAAGACATGGTCCCGGTCAAAGAAAAGAAGGAAAAACCAATACGCACAGTAAATAGTAGAAGACAAAGCCCCAGGAAGAGAATTGTAAGATCAGAACTAGATTTCTTTTCCTAAGATGTCCCACCTATCTCAAAAGAATTCTCTACCTTCAATCACCTCCTCATTGAATCTATTCAATGCAGAAAATGTTGATGTGAGTGTCAAGAATGGATACTATGAACAATTTTATCTTCAACAACCCATCTCCGATAATATCCACTTTCAAATTTATTCCAATGAAGACTAATTTTTGGACATGTCTTCGACATTTATAGATTTACAAATGAAGGTCCAGAAATCCGATAATACATTGCCAATTCTCGCCGATGGAATATCCTATGAAAATTGTATATTACATAATTTATTTCGTCAAATCAGTGTCTACATCAATGGCACGCTGGTGAGCACAAGCAACAATCTCAAATAATACAAGCTATATGCAATTCATGCTGATGACAGCCAAGTCATACAAGGAATTGAGAGGTACCTCCAATGGATATGAATATATTACTAATACTGATAGTACAGATGCACTTAAAAATGCAACAACTAGTGAATTACATCTAGTTTGAAAAATATATCATGAAATATTTAATATACCCCAATGGCTACCACCCAATGTTAAAGTGGATATAAAATTGACGCTTGCACCATCCAATTTCATATTGAGAAAAGAACTTGCTGCCAATCCTGATTTGACTCTCTCCCTCACCTCGGAAATACTTCATGTACGCAAACAACAAGTTATGAGTTCTGTTGCTTTGGCAGTGGAAAAACTGAGAGCCAGTGGAAATAATATAAAACTACTTGTTCCTCATACAATCACCAATCAACGTCATATTGCCACGGGGTCACGTACCTTCAACGACTCATCCTTAATCAATGGCAAAATTCTGTTAAAACTCGCTTTGGCATTTGTAAAAAGCGCTAGTGCAATAGGATCATGGACTGGATGCCCACATAAATTTGAGATGTTTGGACTTTCATCTCTTGTCTGCAAAGTAAACGGCATCCCACTCTACAATCTATCTTTTGATAAATCCTATAGAAAATTCTATGAGTTGACCATGCAAACCCTAGATCATGATTCACAAATATTTGAAAATGGTATAACCGAAGAAATGTTTGCTAAAACACATGGTATCATAGTATTGGATTTGTCTGGCACGCAGGATATGAGTATAGTACGTACGGGGAGTGTGCGTTTAGAGTGTACATTTGCCGACCCATTGGCTGAGAGTATTGCACTAATCTCACTAAATCAATATGAAACCTATTGGGAAATCACTCCCGAAGGTAGTGTTCTACTAGACTTGGCGCCATGAACACCAGTCAAATAATCAATGTATTTAATATGGATCCCTATATGTCCCAGTACAAATCCTATTGTCTGCCCTCAGACTTCCTTGGAAAAATACAAAGTGCCAACAATACCTTAATTATTTTTAATAGCAGTCCGTCGACTGTGCAGACGGGTCATTGGCTGTACATCTTTCAAACAATGAAGACGATTGAATTTTTTATCCTCTTGGCCTACCCTATACATTCTACACTCCCCACATCAGCAACTATATTGAGAGCAGAGGGAAAACTATTATTCAAAATCAGAGGAGAGTGCAGGATCTGACGACTAAAAGATGTGGCTTCCATGCACTACTATATTTTGTGTTCCGATGGCGTGGCTATACTTACAAGCAGTTTCTCAACATTTATGTTGAATATCCACGTCTGAACGACTTTCTAGTGGAAAATATCCTCTCAAACCTGTATAATATAAATTTCGGTGCCCTAAGAGTAAAGTGTTTAAAAAATGTATGTGAATTTGTTTATTAATAAAATGTATATAAACAACAATGTCTTTAAATCTTCACTTTAGATTTCTTCATCGGTGTATAGGCAACTATCGTAAATCACTAATGCTGGTGAATCATTTTGATTTATTGAATATTGATCTTGACTGACTGCAAAATCAGGCTCAAATTTTCAACAGTATAATGTAACTTTACTCTTATTACATGTCTTTGTATAGTCAATTATACTATTTGCATTCATATTATGAAATTCACATGTTTCAATCTGTCTATTTGAAGCAATATCAAATACAGTGTTTTCTAATGGTGAATCACATTTAGTAACTGCCAAATAAAAATCACTTGGTTTATAGTCATAATAGGCAGTGTCGTCACAACGATGACGTAGAAACCAAATTGTTACCCTAACAGTTGAATCGTAGACCAGATTCTTCCTCCCAGAATAATTTAAATCCACGACGATACCAATCTTGTAGAAATAAATTAAAATCACGTGTGTGATTCTTTCCAATCAAACGGGGGTAAGTATTCTCCCACTGATCACATTTGTCAAAGTGACAATTGGAGCACAGATGTCCTCTAGGGTAAGAGTCACAAAACTCTTCAAGACATGAATTACATCCTTTAATTTGTACTACATATCCTCTATGTAATTTACAAGGATTACATTATTTGCACTTTTCATTATAGTCATCAATAATCGTGCAATTCTCACACTGAGTCCAACTGCCAAGAGTGTACATGCATAGTGGACATGTATAGAACATTTTTTCGGTTTCCGATGTCAACTCTCTCACAGCTAAAACGAAACTGATCATCCTCGCTCGATAAATTCAGGGTGTAGGTAAGGCGAGAGGAGTAACTCTGTGACGCTACCTCTTGCGAAGGGGGAGCCATCTACATTGCATCTATGGCAATGTTTTCACAAGTATATCTACGATATGTTTCTGCTTTGTTCCAATTAGTATATCAATAAATTGAGTATAATCAATTGAGTCAAATCGACAAAGCTTCATACAATAGTCCAATGGGGGAGAATCAGTCCTCATTATATTGTCAAGTCTCCCCTGTGAGAATATTCTACGTTGAAGAGATAACTCGAGAAAATCATCATCCAAAATCAAATATTTTTCCATAAACACAAGATTCGATCTAATTCTCTCTTTCTCGAATTTATTCATTTTTTAATCCTTTCACTCTGACTGCTGACTCTAGACTGAGCATGAGTCGTTAGCCTAACATTCTAACAAAAAGAAAGGGAACATTTTCGATTTCAAAACAATTTTAGAGGTGTCATTGACCCCATTAGAATCAATAAACCCTGAAAATACATCAAAGTGAGGAAAGTCCTGTTTTTTCATTCTCAGTGGAAAAAACCATAAAAACATGCATAATTATGTATATCTCGGAGATATTATGCCCTCCCTACTCCTATTACATTTCATCCTTAGAGACGTTTATTTTGGTCATGTCGCGAGGAATCCCCGAGATTTTATGTGATGTTTATAATTGGGTTCCGAGCCAATATGACCAATCCTGATCATTATTAAATAAAAAAAACAAGTGTTTGTTACTGAAAGTAAAGAGCGACATTAAAACATAAAAAGAACAGAAATTATTCCATATATGAAAGCGGCTGTCCCCTTATGAACGCCTCGCTGTTTACGCTAAAGTTTTTTATTGTTTTAAAAATAAAGTTGGGAGACAGAGTCAAACTTTAGCGTAAAGAGCAGAGCGTTGACGAGGGGAGAGCCCTATTCATATACCGAGTAATTACTGTTCATTTTAAGTTTTAATGTTGCTCCTTACTTTCAGTTAAAAAAAACTTGTTTTTTTATATTTAATTTCTGAACGTTTTTGAATTATTGCAGGTTTTGATTTTGGCTCACCGTACATGAATAATTAAAACGACATTTGTATATTAATTTTACTTGTTTTTGGCTAAATGGCTTTCACGAAAGTTGTGTAATTTTATTTACGAACGTTTTTATTAGTAATAAATATACGTAGCTTACGAATTAACTTACGTAACGATCTTCTATATTCGTATATTTTGATTATTACTTAAAACGAACAGAAATTATTCCATATATGAAAGCGGCTGTCCCCTTATCAACGCCTCGGTGTTTAAGCTAAAGTTTTTTATTGTTTTAAGAAATAAAGTTGGGAGACAGAGTTAAACTTTAGCGTAAACAGCGAAGCGTTGAGGAGGGGAGAGCCCCTTTCATATACGGAATAATTTCTGTTCATTTTAAGTTTTAATGTCGCTCCTTACTTTCAGTTAAAAAAAACTTGTTTTTTTATATTTAATTTCTGAACGTTATTGAATTATTGCAGGTTTTGATTTTGGCTCACCGTACATGAATAATTAAAACGAAATTTGTACATTAATTTTACTTGTTTTTGGCTAAATGGCTTTCACGAAAGTTGTTTAATTTTATTTACGAACGTTTTTATTAGTAATAAATTTACGTAACTTACGAATTAACTTACATAACGATTTTCTATATTCGTATATTTTGATTATGTGTATTAGGGGGGCCCGCCCCCTAGTCAATACCTCGATCTTTACGCTAAAGTTTGAATTTGTTTCCAATTCTTTAAGAATGACCCCTTAATCACAAAGGCCGTTAATTAAAATAAATAGCTCTTATGAAAGTACTAAAAAACTTTAGCGTAAAGAGCGAGGTATTGACTTGGGAGCGATCCCAATCATATACGTAATATTTTATGTTCGTTTTATGTTTTGATGTTGAAAAGTTTTCAGTTGAAAGTTTTTCAGTTGAAAACTTTTTTTTTTTTCGTTTTTTTAAATAATGCTGGGAAATTCGGCGCCCCCTTCATAGGAATGTCCCTTCCCTCATGAAACCTTCCTCCATGGAAAGATTCTCACACGCAACCCCCCAACCCCCCCCCCCACTACTAGAAAAAATACCCCCTGATAACGTCTGTATACTTCCCAATAACTAATACTATATATAAAAATTGGGCAAAGTTCATAACTTGCAGCCCTTCCTCCGGGGACTCTGGGGGATTAATTTATCCTCAAAGACATAGTTGCTATATTTTTCGACCATGCTGAACAAAATGGCCATCTCAAAATTTTGATAGGGTAACTTTGAGAAGAAAATGAGTGTGGGAGGGGGCCTAGTTGTCCTCCATTTGTTTTGGTCACTTTAAAAGGGCACTATAACATTCAATTTTCGTTTTGATGAGCCCTCTCGTGATATTCTAGGACCAATGAGTCGATACGACCAGCCCTGGGAAAAACAAAAACAAAACAAATAAACACGCACCCGTGATATTTCCTCTGGCAAAAAATAAAAAATTCTGTAATTTTGCAGATAGAAGTTTGAAGCTTCTACAGTAGGGTTCTCTAATACGCCGAATCTGATGTAGTGATTCTATGACTTTTAAGGGGTGTTTTCTCCCTTTTTTTTGAAATTCAGGCAAATTTTCTGAGGCTCGTAACTTTTGATGGGTAAGACTAAACTTAATGAAATTTATATATTTCAAATCAGCATACAAATTTGATTCTTTTGATGTATCTATTGGTATAAAAATTCCGCTTTTTGAGTTTCAGTTACTATAGAGCCAGGTCGCTCCTTACTTACAGTTTGTTATTACGAACTGTTGGATTATTATTGTTTTAGAGTTATTTAGTAAAGCTGTTCCAGAAAAATAGGTTTATTTTTAATCCTGAACCACTTGATTTGTTTTTTCATGAAATACTTATCAAACGGGCCAACGACATATCATTCGTACAGAATCTCGCTTAGTTTTTCGTTACTAACTATCATTCCGAGAGTTATCTTTAATAAGTTTCTTAAAACATTTAGCGTGTTCTGCTCTTCTTTTTACTGTTTTTAAATATCTAATTTTCGGACTCATATCGGTCATTGTTGTCTTCTTCGAGTTTGGGTGGAATGAATTCTTGACTGAGTGTAAAGAAAAAACGGTTCAAAAGTCTCCAAAAAGACTAAATGATTGTGCGGCTACTTAATTTTAAAGAAAGGAAGTAGAGAGGGGGTACCAGCGCGACCCTTCACCCCTGCTGCCATCTACAATTTAGTTTAACGTTGACAGTACATAATTTATGGTTTTTCTCACTGAGAATGAAAAAACAGAAATTTTCTCACTTGAAAAAAAGGATTTTTCTCACTCTTATGGATGTTTCTTGGACGGTTATGAGTGTTAGTTAATTTATTTGTTGTTTTTCATGGGTGTCAACAGCAATTTATGGATGTTTTTAGGGTTTTTGTCACTGAGAATTTAAAAACAGGATTTTTCTCACTTTTATGGATGTTTTTATGGTTTTTCTCACTGAGAATGAAAAAACAGGATTTTTCTCACTTGAAAAACAGGAATTTTTTCACTTTTATGGATGTTTCTTGGATGTCAACAACAATTGATGTATGTAGACATAAGTTCAACAACAATTGCTGGATGTATACATAAGTTCAACAACAAGTCCTGGAGAATTGTCTCCGGGCGAAGTTTATTAATGTATTTGGTGTTCGTCCAGGATAATTGTTTCCGGGCGAAGTATATTAGTGTCTGACAGATGATGTCAAGGTTGATTGATTTGTCACGAAAGGGGAATTAATTTGTTGTTTCTAAGGGGAATTATAAATCTACGAAAGGAGAATTAATTTGTTGTTTTTAAGGGGAATTATTGATTCACGAAAGGGGAATTAATTTGTTGTTTCTAAGGGGAATTATTGATTCAAGAAAGGGGAATTAATTTGTTGTTTCTAAGGGGGAGGTGGGGAAGAATGTTTTGATCTTAGAGATGAAGAGATTAACGTGGGAAAGGGTTTCCTAGGAATTTCAAAAGTGACAGTGCAGGGATGTCAAAACAAAAGGAACACGCTGAAATTACGTTTAGAGATTATTTGGGCGAAACCGTTTTAGACATTTTAGGGATTATTTGGGCAAAACTTTTTTAGGCATTTTAGGGAATTATTTGGGCGAAACAGTTTGAGGCATTTTAGAAGATGATTTGAGAGACAAAAGGGCCCCATCCCCCCCACTTTTGGCTCCCCCTCGAATATATTTTTCAGAACAAGTTCTTTATGTAATGTCCTTCCTAAACCCATTTTACAAGTTGAAGTACCCATCCTTTTCACACACAACTTTACGTTACAGCTTTTGGGCCCCAAGTCCTACCCCTATCCCTCAATCCTATCCCTCCAACCCCTCCACCTTTTTTTTACATCTTAGAATGTCATGAAACAAACTTAAAACACAAGTGTTTTAAACCTACGTACAACCTAACTTTATGTAATGTTTTCAAAGGCATTTCAGAGCAAGTTCCTTTCTTAATGTCCCTCCTAAACCCATTTAACAAGTTGAAGTACCCATCCTTTTCACCCACAACTTTACTTTACAGCTTTTTGGATACCTCAACATCAAGCAATACTTCAAAAGGCATTTCAGAGCAAGTTCTTTACGTAATGTCCTTCCTAAACCCATTTTACAAGTTGAACTACCCATCCTTTTCACCCACAACTTTACTTTACAGCTTTTTGGATGTCTCAACACCAAGCAATACTTTTCAAAAGGCATTTAAGAGCAAGTTCTTTTCATAATGTCCCTCCTAAACCCATTTTAGAAGTTGAAGCATCCATCCTTTTCACCCACAACTTTACTTTACAGCTTTTCGGATATCTCGGATTCGGAATTAAGAGATTAACGCGGGAAAGGGTTTCCTAGGAATTTCAAAAGTGACAGCGCAGGGATGTCAAAACAAAGGGAACACGCTGAAATTACGTTTAGAGATTATTTGGGCGAAACCGTTTGACATTTTAGGGATTATTTGGGCGAAACCGTTTTAGGCATTTAAGGGAATTATTTGGGCGAAACAGTTTGAGGCATTTTAGAAGATGATTTGAGACACAAAATGGCCCCATCCACCCAACTTTTGGCTCCCCCTCGAATATATTTTTCAGAACAAGTTCTTTATGTAATATCCTTCCTAAACCCATTTTACAAGTTGAAGTACCCATCCTCTTCACCCACAACTTTACTATACAGCTTTTGGGCCCCAAGTCCTACCCCTATCCCTCAACCCTATGCCTCCACCCTCCCTCCAACCCCTCCACCTCCTCCCTCCCACCAACCCCCCCCCCAAACTTTTTTGAGTATTTTTTTCTTTTATGAGTTTTTTTTAGGGTTTTTTTTTTAGGGTTTTTTTATCTTTTTTTTTACATCTCATAGAATGTCTTAAAACACACTTAAAACACAAAAAATTCATATTTAATATTTTCCAAGTTCAAAATGGGAATGATATAGATATGTGTGTCGCAACTTTTACTATTAGAAAAATAATGTTTATAGTGACCAATTTTTTTTTTTTTTTAACTTTTTTTTTTAAATCTTAGAATGTCATGAAACAAACTTAAAACACAAGTGTTTTAAGCCTACGTAAAAACTAAATTTATGTAATGTTTTCAAAGGCACTTCAGAACAAGTTCTTTTCTTAATGTCCCTCCTAAACCCATTTTACAACTTGAAGTAGCCACCCGTTTCACCCACAACTTTACTTTACAGCTTTTTGGATATCTCAACACCAATCAATACTTTTCAAAAGGCATTTCAGAGCAAGTTCTTTACGTAATGTCCTTCCTAAACCCATTTTACAAGTTGAAGTACACATCCTTTTCAACCACAACTTTACTTTACAGCTTTTTGGATATCTCAACACCAAGCAATACTTTTCAAAAGGCATTTAAGAGCAAGTTCTTTTCATAATGTCCCTCATAAACCCATTTTACAAGTTGAAGAATCCATCCTTTTCACCCACAACTTTACTTTACAGCTTTTTGGATACCTCAACACCAAGCAATACTTTCAAATGGCATTTCAGAGCAAGTTCTTTTCTTAATGCCCCTCCTAAACCCATTTTACAACTTGAAGTAGCCATCCTTTTCACCCACAACTTTACTTTAAAGCTTTTAGGATACCTCAACACCAAGCAATACTTTTTTTTACATTAGAATGTCATGAAACACTTAAAACACAAAAAATTCATATTTAATATTTTCAAACTTCAAAATGGGCACACACACAAAAACTTACACACACACACACGCACAAATTGACACACACACACAAAAACACAAAAACACAAAAACAAAATTACACACAAAAAGAAAATAAAACAAAAACAAACACTTAAACACACACAAAATAAAACACACACAAAAAATTACACACAAAAAAAAACTTACACACACACACAAAAATTTAGACACGCACAAAAACTTACACACACACACAAAAAACTTAAACACACAAAAAAAATTAAAAACAAAAAAAAAATTACACAAACACACACACACAAAAACTTACACACAAACAAAAACTAAAAAACAAACAAAAAATGAAACACACACACAAAATTACACACACACAAAAAACTTACACACCCACAAAAAAAATTTTACACAGACAAACACAATTACACACACACAAAAACTTACACACACACACACACACACAAACTTACACACACACACACAAAAACTTACACACACACAAAAGTTTACACACATAAAAACTTACACACACACACAAAAACTTACACACACACACAAAACTTACACACACACACAAAACTTACACACACACACAAAAACTTAAACACACACAAAAACTTACACACACAAAAAAAATAACACAAACAAAAAAACTTACACAAACACAAAAATTTACACAAAAACTTACACACACACACACAAAAAACTTTTAAACACAAAAACTTACACACACATAGAAACTTACACACACATAAAAACTTACACACACATAAAAACTTACACACACACACAAAAACTTACACACTCACAAAAACTGACACACACACAAAAACTTACACACACACAAAAACTTACACACACACACAAAAAACAAACACACACACAAAAAAAAAAACACACAAAAAAAACATACACACACAAAAGAATAAACAAGATCACAAAAATACACACACACAAAAAACTTACACAAACAAAAAAACAAAAACAAACACAAAAAAACTAAAACACAAAAAAAAAAAAACACACACAAAAAAAAACTTACAAACAAAAAATAAAGAAAAAAAAAAAAAAAACAAAAATACACACACACACGAAGTAAGACAAACACACAAAAACATACAAAAACAAACAAATAATTACACACACACAAAAACTAACAAACACAAAAAAAAATACACACACACAAAAACATACACACACACACAAAAACATACACAAGTAAAAAAAAAAAAACACACAAAAACACTTAAACAAAAAAAAAAACTTACACACACACAAAAAAACTTACACACACACACACAAAAACATAAACGCATACAAAAAAGCTTACACACACACAAAAACTTAAACACACATAAAAACTAAAACAAACAAACAAACTAACATACACAAACAAACTAAAACACACAAAAACAATTACACACACACACACACACAAACATACACACACACAAAAACAAACACACAAAAACTTACACACAAAAAAACACTTAAAAAAACACACAAACTAACACACTCACACAAAAATAAACACACAAAAAAAAACTTAAACACACACAAAAAATTACACACCCCCATAAAATTACACACACACACAAAAACTTACAACCACAAAAACAATTACACACACACACAAAATAACAACCGAACACAAATACTAAATCAAACAAACAAACTAACAGAAAAACACAAACATAAACACAAACACAAAATTACACACACAAACAAAATTACAAACACACACAAAAACTTACACACACACACAAAAACATACACATACACACAAAAACTTACGCACACACACAAAAATACTTACACACACAAAAAAAACTTACACACACACACAAAATCTTACACACACACACAAAAACTTACACACACACAAAAACTTACACACACATAACAACTTACACACACAAAAAAACTTACACACACACAAAAAATTACACACACACAAAAACTAAAACAAAAACACACATATATACACACACACAAGAACTTACTCACATAAACTTACACACACACAAAAACTTACACACACACAAAAACATACACACACACACACAAACATACAAACACACAAAAACTTACACACACACAAAAACCTACACACACAAAAAAGATAACTCATACGCAAAACATATTACACACACACACAAAAACTAACACACACACACACACAAAAACTTACACACACACACATAAAAAATTACACACACACACAAAAACTTACACACACACACACAAAAAAAAACACACAAACAAAACTTTACACACACACAAGAAATTACACACACAAAAAAAATTAAAAACACACAAAAAAACTTACAAAAACAAAAAAAAATAAACACAAACAAAAACTTAAACACAAAAAAAAAATTACAAACACACACAAAAAAAAAAACACACACACAAAAACTTACACACACACAAAAAATCTTACACAAAAACAAAAACTAACAAACACAAAAAAAATTACACACAAACAAAAACTTACACACACAAAAATCTTACACACACACACAAAAACTTACACACACAAAAAATTACGCACAAAAAGAAACTTACACACATAAAATCAAAAACAAACAAAAAATTACACACACACACAAAACTTACAAACACACAAAAACTTACACACACAAAAACTTAAACAAACACAAAAACTTACACACACAAAAACTTACACACCCACACAAACTTACACGCACACACAAAACTTACACAAACACAAAAATTTAGACACACACAAAAACTTACACACACACAAAAACTTACACACACACAAAAAAAAATTACACCTACAAAAACTTACACACACACAGAAACTTACACACACATAAAAAATTACACACACACACAAAAACTTATACACACACAAAAACTTACACACACACAAAAACTTACGCACAAAAAAAAAAACTTACACAAACACACAAACATGAACAAAAACAAAAACATACACACAAAAACAAACAATTACACACACACAAAAACTAACACACACATAAAAAATAACACACACATAACATTACACACAGACATAAGAACTAACACACACACAAAAACATAAACAAAAAAAAAAACATACAAACACACAAAATAATACACACACACACAAAAACTGACACACAAACAAAAATTTACACACAAAAAAAAACTTACACACACACAAAAACTTAAACACATAAAAAAACTTACACACACACAAAAACTTACACACACAAAAACTTACACACACACAAAAAAACATACACACACACAAAAACTGACACACACAAAAAAACAAACGCAAACAAAAAAAATTACACAAAAACACGAACTTACACACACACAAAAACTTACACACACATAAAAACTATCACACATAATCTTACAAATAAACAAAAAATTACACACACACAAACCCTTACACACACACAAAAACATACACACACACAAAAACATACACACACACACAAACTCATACACACACACAAAAACTAACAACCAAACACTAAAAAATACACACACAAAAACTTACACATACACACACGAACTTACACACACACAAAAACTAACACACCCATAAAAACTTGCACACATAAACTTACACACACAAAAAAAATTAAAAACAAAAAAAAAAAAACACAAACAAACAAAAAATCACACACACACAAAAAAAAAAAAAAACAAAAAAACTTAAACAAAAACAAAAAAAAACACACAAAATAATACACACACAAAAAAATTTACACACACAAAAAAAATTACACACACAAAAAAAACTTACACACGCACAAAAAAACGTAAAAAAAAGAAAAAAAATACAAACAAACAAAAAAAATACACACACACAAAAACTTACAAACACACAGAAAAATAAACAGAGACAAAAAAAAAAAAACACAAACATAAAATTACACCCACACAAAAACTTACACACACACAAAAACTTACACACACACACAAAAACTTACACACACAAAAAAAAACTTACACACACACAAAAACTTACACACACACAAAAACTTACACACACACACAAAAACTTACACACACACAAAAATTTACACACACACACAAAAACTTACACACACAAAAAAACTTACACAAACAAAATAAATTACACAACCAAAAAAAATTACACACACACAAAAAAAAAAAAAAAAAAAAAAAAAATTAAACAAAAAAAAAAAACTTAAAAACACAAAAACAACTTAAACACAAAAAGAATATTACACACACACACAAAAACAAAAACAAAAAAAAAAAATAAAACACACAAAAAAAATTAAACACACACAAAAACTTAAACACACACAAAAAATTACACACACATAAAAACTTACATACACACAAAAAAACTTACACACACACAAAAAATAACAAAAACAAAAAAAATTACACAAACACAAAAAATTACAAACAAAAAAAAAAATTACAAAAACAAACAAATCTTACACACACAAAAACTTACACAAACAAAGAAAATTACTCACACATAAGAACTTACACAAAAACTTAAAAATACACACACACACAAAAACTTACACACACACAAAACATTACCCACACACAAAAAAAACTTACACACACACAAAAAACGTAAACACACACAAAAAATTACACACACACAAAAAAACATACACACTCACAAAAACATACACACACAAAAAAACTTAAACACGCACAAAAACATACACACACACACACACACACACAACACTAACACACACACAAAAAAACTTACAAAAACACAAAAACTTACACACACAAAAAAACTTAAATAAACACAAAATATAACAAAAGCAAAAAAACAAACAAACAAAAAAAAATTAAAAAAACAAAGAAACTTAAACAAACACAAAGTAATACACACACACAAAAAAACTTACACACACACAAAAAAACTTACACACACAAAAAAACATACACACACACAAAAAAACTTACACACACACAAAAAACTTACACACACACAAAAAAACTTACACACAAACATAATCTTACAAACGCACTCACAAAATTACACACACACAAAAACTTACACACACAAAAAAAACTTACAAACACACAAAAAAAAGACACACACAAAAAAACTTACACACACACAAAAAAACATACACACACACAAAAACATACACACACACAAAAACTTACACACACATAAAAACTTACACACACACACAAACACACACACACAAAAACTTACACACACACAAAAAAACTTACACACACACAAAAACTTACACACACAAAAAAACTTACACACACACAAAAACTTACACACACACAAAAACTTACACACACACACAAACTTACACACACACAAAAAACTTATACACACACAAAAAGTTAAACACACACAAAAAAACTTACACACACACAAAAAACTTAAACACACACAAAAACTTAAACAAACACACAAAAACTTACACACACACAAAAACTTAAACAAACAAAAAAAAGTAAACACAAACACACACAAAAACACACACATAAAAAATAAAAAACACAAACAAAAAGAAAATGACAAACACATAAAAAATTACACACACACACAAAAAATTACACACACACAAAAAAAATAACACAAAAAAAAAAAAATACACACAAAAAAAAAACTTACAAACACAAAAAAAACTAAACAAACACAAAAAATTAATCACACACAAAAAAAATAACACACACACAAAAACATTCACAAACAAAAAAACTTACACACACACAAAAACTCACACACACACAAAAAAAATTACAAAAAAACAAAAAATTACAAACACACAAAAAACTTACACACACACAAAAAATAAAAACACAAAAAAACTAACAAACACACAAAAAATTACTAAAACAAACAAAAACTTACACACACAAAAAAAAAACTAAAACACGCACAAAACAAATTAAAAAAACACATAAACTAAAACACGCAAAAAAAAACTAACTCACACACATAAATATACACACACACAAAAACTAACACGAACTCAAAAAAAAATACACACACACAAACAATAAAACAAACATAAAAAATTGAACACACATAAAAAATTACACACACACACACACACACACAAAACTTACCAAAACAAACAAAAAAATACACACACAAAAAAACATACAAAAAAACAAAAAAAAACACACACACAAACTAAAAAAATCACAAACTAAAAAAAAAACACAAAAAAATACAAACAAAAAAAAAAAATTAAAGACACACAAAAAAATACACAAACAAATAATAACATACACACACACAAAAAAACTTACACACAAAAATACTAAAAAACAAAAACAAAAACTTACACAAAAAAAAACACACACACACACACAAAAACATACACACACACAAAAATTTAAACAAAAGAATAAACTTACACACACAAAAAAAATACCCACACACAAAATAACTTACACACACACAAAAACTTACAACCAAACAAAAACATAAAAACAAACTAAAAATAACCCAATCACACAAACAAAACAAAGAAAAAAAAATTACACACACACACAGAAACTTACACACAAAGAAAAACTTACACACACAAAAAAAAATAAAACAAACACAAAAAAAAATAAACACAAAAAAAAAAAAATTACCAAAACCAAAAAAATTCAAACAAAACAAAATATAACAAACAAAAAAAAAAACTTACACACACAAAAAATTAAACACACACAAAAAAAAACTTACAAACAAACAAAAAATTAAACAAAAAAAAAAAATTACAAAAAAAAAAAAAAGATAAAAAAAAACAAAAAATAAAAAAAAAAAAAAAAAAAAACAAAAACCAAAAAAGTACACACACACAAAAAAATTAAAAAAACAAAAAAAATTACAAAAACAAAAAAAATAAAACACACAAACAAAAAAATAAAACAAAACATAAAAATGAAACACACACACAAAAAATAACAAACACATAAAAACAAAAACACACACAAAAAAACAACCAAACAAACAAAAACTCACAAACAAACAAAAAAAAATAAACACAAAAAAAAAAAAAAAAAAAAACACAAAATAAAAAACAAACAAAAAAAAACACACAAACAAACAAAAACTAACACACAAAAAAAAACTTACACACACACACACACAAAAAAAAACAAACTCACACACACACAAAAAAACATACACACACACAATATATAACACACACAAAAAAACAAACAAACAAAAAAACAATTAAACACACACAAGAAAAAATACACACACAAAAATTGAAAAAAAATCAAAAAAATACACACACACAAAAACTTACCCACACACAAAAAAAAACTAGCCCGCAAACAAAAAATTACACACACACAAAAAAAAATACACACACACAAAAACTCACACACACAAAAAAACAAACACACAAACAAAAACTAAAAGACACACAAACAAATATACACACACACAGAAACTTACACACACACAAAACTTTACACACACACACACACACACAGAAACTTACACACACATAAAAACTTACACACAAAAAAACAAACACACAAACAAAAAAATAAACACACAAAAAAAAAAACTTACACAAAAACAAATAAAATTAAAAAAAAAAAAATAAATACACACACAAAAAAACTTAAACACCAACAAAAAAACTAACACACACAAAAAAATACACACACACACACAAAAAAATACACACACACAAAAACTAAAAAAAACAAAAATAATTAAACACACACAAAAAATAAAACACACAAAAAAAATTAAACAAACACAAAAACTTAAAAAAACACAAAAAAATAAAAAAAAAAAAAAAAAATTAACACACAAAAAAAATTACACACACACAAAAAAACTTACATACAAAAAAAAAAATTTCACACAAAAAAAATTACACACACACAAAAAAATAAACACACACATAAAAACTTACACACACACAAAAACTTACACACACACAAAAAATTACACACACAAAAAAAATTACACACACACAAAAAAACTTACAAACACACAAAAACTAACACACACACACAAAAACTTACACACACAAAAAAAACTAAAACAAACAAACAAAATTACACACACACACACACAAAAACTTAAACACACACAAAAAATAAAACAAAAACAAAAAAAAAAAAAAAAAAACAAAAAAAATTAAAAAAAAACAAAAAAAAAAACACACAAAAAAATTACACAAAAACAAAAAAAATAACACACACAAAAAAAATATCACACACACACACACATATAAATACACACAAAAAATAAGACACAAAAAAAATATTACACACACACACACAAAAACTTACACACACACACAAAAACTTACACACAAACAAAAAATTACACACACACAAAAACTTACACACACACAAAAACTTACACACACACAAAAAATATAAAACACAAAAACTTAGACACACAAAAAAAAACTTACACATACAAAAAAACTTACACACACACCCAAAAACTTACACACATACAAAAAAACTTACACACAAAAAAAAACTTACACACACAAAAAAACTTACACACACACAAAAACTAACACACACACAAAAAAACTAACACACACACACAAAAACTACAACACACACAAACACTTACCAACACAAAAAAAATTACACACACACACACACACAAAAAAAAAACATACACACACAAAAAAAAACATAAACAAAAAAAAAAAAATACACACACACAAAAAATTACACACACACAAAAAAATAAAAACACACACAAAAACAAACACAAACACAAAAAATTACACACACACACACACACACAGAAACATATACACAAAAAAAAAATAACAAACACAAAAAAACTAACACACACAAAAAAACTTACACACACACACAAAAACATAAACACACACAAATAAACTAACTCACACACAAAAACTTAAACACAAAAAAAAACTAACAAACACACAAAAAAACTTAAAAACAAAAACAATTTGACAAAAACACACACAAAAGTACACACACACAAAAACTTACACACATAAAAACTTAAGCACACAAAAACTTACACACACACAAAAACTTACACACACACAAAAACTTACACACACAAAAAAAACTTACACACACAAAAAACGTACACACACAAAAAAACTTACACACACACAAAACCTTACATACACGAAAAAACTTACACACAAAAAAAACTTACACACACAAAAAAAAACTAAAAAACAAAAATAAAATAAATCACACAAACACAAAAAAAAACGCAAAAACAAACTTACACACACACACAAACTAACACACACACAAAAACATACACACAAACAAATAAAATCAAACACACAAAAAAAATTACACACACACACAAAAACATACACACACAAAAAAAACAAACCATAACCAAAAAAAATACACACACACACACAAAAACTTACACACACAAAAAAAAACTTACACACAAACAAAAACAAACAAACAAACAAAAAAAAAAACACACAAAAAATAAAAAACAAACAAAAAAACTAACACACACACACACACACTAACACACTCACAAACAATAGCACACACACAAAAAAATAGACATACACAAAGAAAATAAGACACAAACAAAAAATTACACACACACACACACACGAAAAAATACACACACACACAAAAACTTACACACACAAAAAAACAAGAAAACACACACTAACTAACAAAAACAAACAAAATTACACACACAAAAAAATACAAAAATACAATAAAATAAAAACACAACAAATCATACACACACACAAAAAAAAACTTTCACACAAAAAAACAATAATAAACAAACAAAAAAACTTACACACACACAAAAACTTACACACACACAAAAAAATACAAACAAAAAAAAAAAAACACACAAAAAAAATAATACAAACAAAAAAAAAATCAAACACACACAAAAACATACACACACATTAAAACTTACACACACACACACACAAACACAAAACTTACAAACACACACAAAAACTTACACAAACAAAAACTTACGCACACACAAAAACTTACACACACACAAAACCTTACACACCCAAAAAAAACTTACACACACACAAAAACTTACATACACAAAAAAACTTACACACACACAAAAAAACTTACACACACACAAAAACTTACACACACACAATAAAACTTACACAAAAAAAACATATGACACACACACAAAAACTTACACACACACAAAAAAACTTACACACACACACACAAAAACTTACACACACACACACACACACCTACGTACGCGCGCGTACGTAGGCTAACCTAACCTAACTTAACCTAACCTAACTTAATCTAGCCTAACCTAACATATCCTAACCATACACCTAACTTTGCCTGTCTCTCACCTAACCTAACCTAAGTGAACCTAAAATAATCTAACTTTTTGCCTGTCTCTCACTATGAGTGTGTGTCTGAGTAGGTGTGCTGCCATCTATGACAACATGAAATATGCTTGCGGCTATAGCGATCGTACTCTATGCTTGCTCTTACATTGGAAGTCGTCTCTGTGTGTGTGTCGTCTCTGTGTGTTTGTTGTCTCTGTGTGTTTGTCGTCTCTGTTTGTGTGCTGTATCTATGTGTGTGGCGTCTCTATGTGTGTTTCGTATATGAGTGTGTGTGTGTGTGTGTGTGTGTGTGTGTGTGTGTTAGTTTTTTTTTGTGTGTGTTTGTAAGTTTGTGTGTGTGTGTTTGTAAGTTTGTGTGTGTGTGTTAGTTTTTGTGTGTGTGTTTGTTTTTATTTGTGTTTAAGTTTTTGTGTTTTTGTTATATATTGATTTTTTTTAAGTTTTTTTGTGTGTTTAAGTTTTTTGTGTGCTTAAGTTTCTGTGTGTGTGTGTAAGTTTTTGTGTGTAAAAGTTTTTTTTTGTGTGTGTAAGTTTTTGTGTAAATTTTTGTGTGTGTGTAAGTTTTTGTGTGTGTGTAAGTTTTTGTGTGTGTGTTAGTTTTTGTGTGTGTGTAAGTTTTTGTGTGTGTGTAAGTTAGTGTGTGTGTGTGTAAGTTTGTGTGTGTGTGTGTGTAAGTTTTTGTGTGTGTGTAAGTTTTTGTGTGTGTGTAAGTTTTTTTTGTGTGCGTGTGTGTGTGTAAGTTTTTATGTGTGTGTGTAAGTTTTTGTGTGTGTGTGTTAGTTTTTGTGTGTGTGTTTGTGTAAGTTTCTGTGTGTGTGTAAGTTTTTGTGTGTGAAAGTTTTTTTTTTGTGTGTGTTAGTTTTTTTGTAAGTATTTGTGTGTTCTTTAGTTTTGTGTTTGTGTTAGTTTTTGTGTGTGTGTAAGTGTTTTTTTGTTTGTAATTGCTAGTTTACTTCTCAGTTTTTTGTTTTTTTGTTTTAGTTTTTGTGTGTGTGTGTGTAACTGTGTTTGTTTGTGTTAGTTTTTGTTTGTGTGTCAATTTTTGTTTGTGTGTAAGTTTTTGTGTGTGTGTGTGTGTTAGTTTTTATGTGTGTGTGTAAGTTTTTGTGTGTGTGTGTGTGTAAGTTTTTGTGTGTGTGTGTGTGTGTAAGTTTTTGTGTGTGTGTAAGTTTTTGTGTGTGTGTAAATTTGTGTGTGTGTGTGTTTAAGTTTTTGTGTTTGTGTAAGTTTTTGTGTGTGTGTAAGTTTGTGTGTGTGTGTGTGTGTGTAAGTTTTTATGTGTGTGTGAGTTATTGTTTGTGTGTGTGTGTGTGCAAGTTTTTGTGTGTGTGTGTGTGTGTGTGTGTGTGTGTAAGTTTTTGTGTGTGTGTAAGTTTGTGTGTGTGTGTGTGTAATTTTTTTTGTGTGTTTAAGTTTTTGTGTGTGTGTAAGTTTTTGTGTGTGTGTAAGTTTTTATGTTTGTGTGTAAGTTTTTGTGTGTGTGTGTTAGTTTGTGTATGTGTGTGTGTGTAAGTTTTTGTGTGTGTGCCCATTTTGAAGTTGGAAAATATTAAATATGAATTTTTTTTGTTTTAAGTGTTTCATGACATTCTGATGTAAAAAAAAAAGTATTGCTTGGTGTTGAGGTATTCTAAAAGCTGTAAAGTAAAGTTGTGGTTGAAAAGGATGGCTACTTCAAGTTATAAAATGGGTTTAAGAATGACATTCAGAAAGTAACTTGTTCTAAAATGCCTGTTGAAAGTTTTGATTAGTTATGATGCATCCAAGAAGAAGTAAAAAAAAGTTTTGGGTAAGAGGTATGTGTACTTCAAGTTTTCAAAGTGGTGTAAGCGGGAAACTATGAAAGGAAATTTTTCTGAAAGGTCTCTTAAAAGGATTGCTTGGTATTGAGATATCCGAAAAGCTGTAAAGTAAAGTTGTGGGTGAAAAGGATGGATGCTTCAACTTGTAAAATGGGTTTAGGAGGGACATTAAGAAAAGATCTTGCTCTGTAGTACCTTTTGAAAAGTATTGCTTGGTGTTGAGATTTCAAAAAAGCTGTAAAGTAAAGTTGAGGTTGAAAAGGATTGGTATTTCAACTTGTAAAATGGGCTTAGAAGGGAGTTTAAGAAAAGAACTTGTTCTGAAATGTCTTTGAAAACATTACATAAAGTTAGGTTGTACGTAGGTTTAAAACACTTGTGTTTTAAGTTTGTTTCATGACATTCTAAGATGTAAAAAAAAAGGTGGAGGGGTTGGAGGGATAGGATTGAGGGATAGGGGTAGGACTTGGGGCCCAAAAGCTGTAAAGTAAAGTTGTGGGTGAAAAGGATGGGTACTTCAACTTGTAAAATGGGTTTAGGAAGGACATTACATAAAGAACTTGTTCTGAAAAATATATTCGAGGGGGAGCCAAAAGTTGGGGGGATGGGGCCCTTTTGTGTGTCAAATCATCTTCTAAAATGCCTCAAACTGTTTCGCCCAAATAATTCCCTAAAATGCCTAAAAAATTTTCACCCAAATAATCCCTAAGATGACTAAAACGGTTTCACCCAAATAATCTAAACGTAATTTCGGCGTGTTCCTTTTGTTTTGACATCCCTGCGCTGTCATTTTTGAAATGCCTAGGAAACCCTTTCCCCCGTTAATCTCTTCATCTCTAAGATCAAAACATTCTTTCCCCACCTCCCCCTTAGAAACAACAAATTAATTCCCCTTTCTTGAATCAATAATTCCCCTTAGAAACGACAAATTAATTCCCCTTTCGTGAATCAATAATTCCCCTTAGAAACAACAAATTAATTCCCCTTTGGTAGATCAATAATTCCCCTTAGAAACAACATACTAATTCCCCTTTCTTGAATCAATAATTCCCCTTAGAAACAACAAATTAATTCCCCTTTCGTAGATCAATAATTCCCCTTAGAAGCAACAAATTAATTCCCCTTTCGTGACAAATCAATCAACCTTGACATCATCTGTCAGACATTAATATACTTCGCCCTGAAACATTTCTCTTGGACGAACACCAAATACATTAATAAACTTCGCCCGGAGACAATTCTCCTGGACTTGTTGTTGAACTTATGTATACATCCAGCAATTGTTGTTGAACTTATGTCTACCTACAGCAATTGTTGTTGACATCCAAGAAACATCCATAAAAGTGAGAAAATTCCTGTTTTTCAAGTGAGAAAAATCCTGTTTTTTCATTCTCAGTGAGAAAAACCATAGAAACATCCATAAAAGTGAGAAAAATCCTGTTTTACAATTCTCAGTGACAAAAACCATAAAAACATCCATAAATTGCTGTTGACACCCATGAAAAACAACAAATAAATTAACTAACACTCATAACCGTCCAAGAAACATCCATAAAAGTGAGAAAAATCCTGTTTTTCAAGTGAGAAAAATTCAATTTTTTCATTCTCAGTGAGAAAAACCATAAATTATGTACTGTCAACGTTAAACTAAATTGTAGATGGCAGCAGGAGTGAGTGGTCGCGCTGGTACCCCCCTCTCTACTAAAGGAGGAATAGTGTTTGCTTGTGCTTTGCTCAGTCCACCATTTCGAATATCCGCATTGAGGATATTTCCTTAATTTTATCCATCCCCAGTACATCCCGTCTTCCCTGCTTAGCACCTTCAATAGTCCCAGCTTACTTACCAATTCATACAGTTATCAAAAGGTTTCGAAAGAGCTTTACACCCTTTATCCTTGAGCACCTTGATAATCCTTGATACCTGTATTGGATCAAATTAGGCTCTTTCGTCTGATTTTAGTTGCCGGTGTAATGTTACAATACTTACTGCCACTTTTTTTTTATGTTAACCCTTTATGCCACAATTTTTTACTCCTTTATGAAGTATTCTTTACTTTAGATATTTTTAAGTTTTGACTTGTGATTTTTATTTTAGTTTTTTGACACAAGCCTTTTCTGTAGAAACAGATCAATGTTGCCACTATTCTTACTGAGTTTTGACTTGTACTAGGATTTAATTTTAAATTTTATAAGTGTTTGACTTGAAACCCGTATTCGGCTATTGTTTTTTTTAAGCTGTGTGACAGTCGTTGTCAGTGAAGCATTATCTATCTGTCAATCTATCTACTCCTACCACGGCGGTTCCCGCCATAACTGCTTTAGTTGCCACTACATCTTCCACGACTACTGCACTGGCATTTTTACTATTAATCAAAATATAGCTTTTGTTATTTATAAATCTTATTGGTCAATATCACTGTCAATCATGTAAAAAAATTGATTTTAATAGGTTATTTAAATAAAAATTATGCCAAATATAAAACGGAAAAGTAAAGTAATAAAAACAAATGTTTCTTTAAATATGAAGCATGAATTTAAAATTTAAAACCAGCAAAATTAATCTAAACTCCAACCAAAAACAGAAATACAGTAGTCTTAGTATCTTACCCTAGCAAGGAATGAAAAAATGGAACCTCCAACAAAAAGAAAATCGCAATGAACAAAAAAAAAGGGTGGTGTTACTTCTTTTTAAACCTCCCAAAAGGCTTATACGGTTCAGGCGCTTATGACATTTTTATTTTTTCTCTATAAAATTATAAATTAAATAATGCTTAGAGTCCCATGAGTTCTTATTTTCTATTAGTATAGTGGAGACTAATGCAATAACAAAGGGGCTTATATCAATTTTCACAATATTATACAAGAGGCAAAAATGAGGTAAAAAAAGAACGAAAATAAATTTTTATCAATGATTCATTCCCTTGTATTGGAATCAAGAGCAATACCAAAAGAATATACCTTATCTGAATTTTTGTATAGTATAACAAAGCGAAAAAATAAAGATCCTAAGCCGGTTTTGGGATACTGTTTTTTTCAAGAATCATTCACATGAAGGTACTAAAATATTAATTTATTTTGCAACATTGATGGGTGATCTCTCAGTCTGGCAAATTTGAAGTTTCTGCATTATTGACTATCAGACAAGCCCAACGGGCAGGGTTGACGCCCAGTAGGTTTTTCGGTGCCACTTTGGGTGGCAAAATAGTGTCAATTTCGAATAAAAAGTGTCATTTTCTAAAAATTTGGCGCTCGCGCTGGTACCAACAAGCTTTTCAAATGGAAAATTTTGGCCACTTTTAATTTTCAAATATGAAAAGTTGGCTCTTATGCCATCCATAAGATACAAAAGAGTAATATGATTTTACTTAGGTGGTGCTGATTCTCTGCTTTGCGTATTACCTCAACTCTTGTCAACTTCTCAGCCCCCCCCCATAAAACCTGCTAAAGCGCAAATGGTGCTTAATGTATAAAATGGGGATTCGTCCCACCGAGTACTTTTTTCTCTTTTTTTGTTCTGAGTAGTCTTTGCTCATAGTGCAAAAAAGGAAAGAAAAAAGAAAAGAGAAAAAACCGTCCGGGCTTTTTATCTTTTGAGAAAACGAAAAAAGGGACAGCAATACTCGTCTACATTTAGAGTTGTTCGTCCAGTTTTTTCACACAACAGATTATCTGGATTATTACAGCACGTTTTGGTACTTGAAACTTTTCTCTGAAAATACTGAACAGAATACCGAGAACATAGATTGCAGCTATTGATGACCCTATGATAAATACAACCAATAGTCGATCAGACATTAATTCTTTCACATAATTTAATTGGCAAACACCGTAGGATCACTTATTACACTCAAAACTTCGCGACAGGAAATATTTAAGAGGAGAAAGTGCGTCCAATCCTTTTTTGGTGGTGATTAATCAGCAGGTTTCCAAAAGGGCTGTTATTTATGATCAATGTGATTATAGTGAAGCATAAGATTTGTGATTAATAGGAAGGAGCATAAAAATAACAATAGAATATTTCTGAATCTGAAAACAGAGAGATGGAAAAATGAAAGAAAAAAGGATATTGATGCTTCTACATTGACCGTTTTCCTTCCAGTTTTTTTTTGAAAAAAATTCTTTTTGGTAATAAAGTGCTACTTTGAAAAAAATAACACTTTTACTAAAAAGTGTCACAATAGTGTCACGTTTCCCAAAAAGTGTCACTTTAAGAAAAAAGTGGCAAAAGTGGCACAAAAGTGGCACCGGTGGCAACCCTGGCAACGGGAGATATCTGTCTCATTTTCTAACATATTTGTTTGTATGGCGTAAATATATGCAGTATTTGCACCGCAAACTGTTGTCTATGGAGGGGGTGGGATAACCTTAGGAAAATGTGATTAATATATGTGACTGATTGTGTAAAATCTATTTTATCTACTACCTTTAACAAATATCCAAACGTATAAGTAAATAAATCATGCGTAAAGAGAAAACAGATTTCGTTGCGAAAGGCTTTTGGGGGAGTTTAAAGGTATAGATTTCAGTCAATTCTCATCGATCCTTTTTATGTACAGTCTGTACACAATCCTTAGGTGGACGGAAAGGGGGTCAATCCGCGAAAAAGAATCATTTTTTGCCATCAATTTTTCAGAATTATCCTTTGAACCAATTCCATGGAATAAATATTTGTATCTTGGTTCATTATAGAAGCTTTAGTAGGTTTTTTTCTGTCCTGTTTTGTAGTTAATAGGTATTGATTGAAAAGTTTCTCATTTATTTGGACCGAGGATGTAGGATTTACAATTGTTAGGAAAGTAGCGAATGAATCTCCTTCACCCCTCCCTCTTTCAATCCTCTTTTACATTAATGTATAAAGAGTTATATAAATCGCTATTTAAATATATATCTTAAGCAACAGAAAGTCAGTTCTTCCTTAGCATTTCCCATGATAAGCAGTTCTAATCATTGTTCGCATCATAACGTAGTCCATGTCAGATAATACAAATGTCAGAAACGTCTGTTTTATAGTAGTTCTTGAAACCAGTTTTGCGGTAATAAATATCCCTTTGTTATGGGGGTTTTGGACCCTTCACAGAATTATTTTCTTATACATTTTTAAGTGATATTTAAGATATCTAGGAACACTCGATTTTTTTGTAAGAAGCGGTTTGGCATTTTTGATTTAATCTGTTTGTCAGACTTTGTTTTTTTGCCGTTTAGTTAAACAAAGCTAGTCAACCAAATGCATTTGCAAATATGAATCAGCAATCGCATTTCTCTCGAGTGTCCAACGTTTTAAGATCTCCCCCATATTTTCTATATGCAGAGAAACTTGGAAACTCCCCTTAAACGTGACACCCCCCCCCCAAAAAAAAAATTACGTACATAGTTGTCCCGAGTGTTTCTGAACCTTCCATCTACCGATAGCTTCTAAAGAATTAAAATGCGTATTAGTGTTAATGAAAGTTTCAAGAATAGTAGCTGTTTCAGACGAATCAGTAAGCTACTGTAAGCTAATAATGTAAGCTACTTAACGTGAAACGTAAAACGATCCATGATTGGTCAATTAAAACCAGTCTACCAATAATAATCAAGCTTCTATTCTTAAGGACTTTTAAAAAACCATTCAGGCTGTTAAGCATACTTAACCAACTTGAAAGACCTTTTACTAAAGATTTTATTAACAGGGAGAATAAATTTCAAATAGTTTCAGAGCTGAAGTAATTGTGGAACAAATGAACAAATACATTGTTTAATTGGAGTGTTGAAGAGGGTTTTATTTAGGAATTTAAGCTTTAATGACTTAATTACCATTTCAGAACACTAACTGAAAATTCAGCACCATTGAAGGTGCAATTCAACGAGAAAGCATCAGTTATTGTAGGCTAAGGAATGATTTAGGGTTGAGTGGTTTAGGTTGGACGTTCTAACAATTACAGAAACAGGATGAAAAGGATGCGGAAAAAATTACCTCAAGGGTTAAAAACTCAAACGACATACATACCACATTGTAGTAGGCTAACTAATATACACGCAGCTGGAGTTGCAGTGATCCTGGATTCAAAGGCATATAAAGCTTTTTTGTAGGTGGAAATGCATCAGTCACTTATTGTATGCTCCAACAAACGAAGCAGATGATATAACGCAAGAAGATTTTAGCCAAACCCCCATAATCTGTGCTTGACAGTTATTGACACTAAATACTAAAGTTGGCCAAGGCAGATCATATTGCCTAAGGTGCTGCGCAGCCATGGTTTACGATAAATTAAAAGGCACAATATGGAAACAAGATGCTCAAAAGGCCCAAAAAATCATCCAGCAGAACAAGACTGATACTGCAAAACAGTTCTTGGCCTTACTAGAAGAAGGACATTAAGGGAGCACTGAATATCCTAAACATGAGATTTAATCGACATCGTAATAACTGATAGAGATCAATCTAAATAGTAGCCTTTTTCCTGAAATCGTGAGGACCGTAACACACGGAGAAGCAGGCACGCAAGTGAAAATGAGCGCCAGGTCTCAAAAGTTCCAACACTTAAATGAAAATACCAATTTTCACTGGTAAAATTCAGAATTGAGCTAACTTTTTTCACGTCTTTAAGAAAATTCAGAAGTGAACTTGAACATTTTGCACTTCTTCGCGAAAACTCAGAATTAAAATGATGGTCCTTATCTTCTTGTCAAAAATTCAAATCAATTTATAACTTTTTCTATCTTATATGAAAAATTTGGAAGAGAACTTTAAATTTTTCATCTCTTTCCAAAAAATCGGAAGTGAACTTAAGAAAACTAGAATTAAAGTGTAACTTTTTATCGTCATTGGAAAATAATCACAATCATAGTATAACTTTTCCTATCTTCTACAGAAAAATTTAGAACTGAACTTTAAATTTTTTATGTCTTTGAGGAATTAAGAACTGAAGTGGAAGGTTTTTTCATTTTCATTGGTAAAATTCAGAATTGAGTTAACTTTTTTCTCTTCTTTAAGAAAATTCAGAAGAGATCTTGAACAATTTGCACTTCTTCGAGAAAACTCAGAATTAAAGTGGAGTTCCTTATCTTCATTATGAATATTCACAATCAATGTATAACTTTTTCTATCTTCTATGAAAAATTTGGAACAGAACTTTAAATTTTTCATCTCTTTGAGAAAAATCAGAACTGAATTTAATAAAAATTATAAATAAAGTGAAACTTTTGATCTTCATTGAAAATAATCACAATCATAGTATTAATTTTTCTATCTTCCATCTAAAAATTTAGAATAGAACTTTAAATTTCTTTATTTCTTTGGGAAACTTAAAACTGAAGTGGAAGATTTTCATTTTCTCTGGAGAAATTAGAATTGAAGTGTGTTCTTTGGTAAAGTTCAGAAGAGAACTTGAACTTTTTTTCATGTCTTTGAGAAAATTTTAAATTGAACTAGAACTTTTTATCTTCTGGGAAAATATTCACAAGTATGGTATTACTTTTTGTATCTTCCACCGAAAAATTTAGAATTGAAATTTAAATTTCTTTATGTCTTTTGTGTAATAAAGAACTGAAGTGGAAGATTTTTATTTCCTCTGGTGAAATTGAAATGAATTGTGTTCTTTAGTAAAATTCAGAAGAAAACTTGAACTTTTCTTCACTTCGTTGAGAAAATTTTAAATTGAACTAGAACTTTTTATCTTCCGTGAAAATATTCACAAGTATGGTATTACTTTTTCTATCTTCCACCGAAAAATTTAGAATTGAAGTTTAAATTTCTTTATGTCTTTGTGAAATAAAGAACTTAAGTGGAAGATTTTGATTTTCTCTGTAGAAATTAGAATTGAATTGTGTTCTTTGGTGAAATTCAGTAGAGAACATGAATTTTTCTTCACTTCATTGAGAAAATTTAAAATTGAACTAGAACTTTTTACCTTCCGTGAAAATAATCACAAGTATGGTATTACTTTTTCTATCTTCCACCGAAAAATTTAGAATTGAACTTTAAATTTCTCTATGTCTTTGTGAAAAAAAAAACTGAAGTGGAAGATTTTGGTTTTCTCTGGAGAAATTAGAATTGAAGTGTGTTCTTTGGTATAGTTCAGAAGAGAACTTGAACTTTCCTTCGCTTCGTTGAGAAAATTTGGAACAGTATTTTAAATTTTTCATCTCTTCGAGAAATATCTGAACTAAAGTTGAAAATTTTTATATTATTTTGAAAAATAGAAATGATCAATGAATAATTTCTTTTTCATTGAGAAAATTCAGAAGAGAACTTGAACTTTCCTTGACTTCGTTGAGAAAATTTTAAATTGAACTAGAACTTTTCATCTTCCGAGAAAATATTCACAAGTATGATATTACTTTTTCTATCTTCCATCGAAAAATTAGAATTGAACTTTAAATTTCTTTATGTCTTTGTGAAATAAAGAACTGAAGTGAAAGATTTTTGTTTTCTCTGGAGAAATTAGAAATAAAGTGTTTTCTTTGGTAAATTTCAGAAGAGAACTTGAACTATTATTCACTTCGTTGAGAAAATTTAAAATTGAACTAGAACTTTTTATCTTCCGTGAAAATATTCACAAGTATGGTATTGCTTTTTCTATCTTCCACTGAAAAATTAGAATTGAACTTTAAATTTCTTTATGTCTTTGTGAAATAAAGAACTGAAGTGGAAGATTTTTGTTTTCTCTGGAGAAATTGAAATTGAAGTGTGTTCTTTGGTAAAGTTCAGAAGAGAACTTGAACTTTTCTTCACTTCGTTGAGAAAATTTTAAATTGAACTAGAACTTTTTATCTTCCGTGAAAATATTCACAAGTAAGGTATTACTTTTTCTATCTTCCACCGTAAAATTTAAAATTGAACTTTAAGTTTCTTTATGTCTTTGTGAAATAAAGAACTGAAGTGGAAGATTTTTGATTTCTCCGGAGAAATTAGAATTGAACTGTGTTCTTTGGTAAAATTCCGAAGAGAACTTGAACTTTTTTATCTTCTGTGACAAATTTGGAACAGTATTTAAAATTTTTCATCTCTTCGAGACATATCTGAACTAAAGTGGAAAATTTTTATATTATTTGGAAAAATAGAAATGATGAATGACTAATATATTTTTCATTGAGAAAATTCAGAAGAAAACTTGAACTTTCCTTGACTTCGTTGAGAAAATTTTAAATTGAACTAGAACTTTTTATATTCCGTGAAAATATTCACAAGTATGGTATTACTTTTTCTATCTTCCACCGAAAATTAGAATTGAACTTTAAATTTCTTTATGTCTTTGTGAAATAAAGAACTGAAGTGGAAGATTTTTGTCTTCTCTGGAGAAATTAGAATTGAAGTGTGTTCTTTGGTACAGTTCAGAAGAGAACTTGGACTTTTCTTCACATCGTTGAGAAAATTTGGAATAGTATTTTAAATTTTTCATCACTTTGAGAAAAATCTGAACTAAAGTGGAAAATTTTTATATTATTTGGAAAAATATAATTGAATAAAAACTAATTTATTTTTCATTGAGAAAATTCAGAAGAGGACTTGAACTTTTCTTCACTTCATTGAAAAAATTTAAAATTGAAATAGAACTGCTTATCTTTCGAGAAAATAGTCACAGCTATGATATAGCTTTTTCTATCTACTATGGAAAAATTTAGAATTTGTAAAATTGGTTTAAGAAGCATATTAAGAAAAGAACTTGTTCTGAAATGCCTTTGAAAAGTATTACTTGGTGTTGGAGCATTCAAAAAGCTGTAAAGTATAGTTGTGGGTGAACAAGATAGTTACTTCAAGTTGGAAAATGGGTGTAGGGGGGAGATTTATAAACTAAATTGCTCTGAAATGGTCTTTGAAAAGTATTTCTTGGTGTTGAGGTATCCATATAGCTGTAAAGTATAGTTTTGGGTGAAAAAGGTAAGTACTTCATGTTGGAAAATTGGTTGAAGAGGGACATTCAGAAAGTAACTTGCTCTGAAATGGTCTCTTGAAAAGTATTTCTTGGGTGTTGAGGTATCCAAAAAGCTGTACATTATAGTTGTGAATTAAAAAGATAAGTACTTCATGTTGGAAAATGGGTTTAGGAGGGACATTAAGAAAGTAAGTTGCTCTGAAATGGTGTTTGAAAGGTATTTCTTGGTGTTGAGGTATCCAAAAAGCTGTAAAGTATAGTTTTGGGTGAAAATAATAAGTACTTCAAGTTGCAAAATGGGTTTAGGAGGAACATTAAGAAAGTAACTTGCTCTGAAATGGTCTTTGAAAAGTATTTCTTGGTGTTGGGACACTCAAAAAGCTGTAAAGTATAGTTGTGGGTGAAAAAAATAAGTACTTCAAGTTGCAAAATGGGTTTAGGAGGGACATTAAGAAAGTAACTTGCTCTAAAATGGTCTTTGAAAAGTATTTCTTGGTGTTGAGGGATCCAAAAAGCTGTAAAGTATAGTTGTGGGTGAAAAAAGATAAGTACTTCAAGTCGCAAAATGGGTGTTGGAGGAATATTTAGAAATGATATAGCTCTGACATGTCTATTGAAAAGTATTTCTTTGAGTTGTGGGAAAGAAGATGCTGTAAGTTATTATCGTTAGTGAAAAATGAAATTTATACGAGTGACAAACTGGGTGTAAGAAGAACGTTAAGAATGTACCTTGCTCTGAAATGGTCTTTGAAAAGTATTTCTTGGTGTTAGGACACTCAAAAAGCTGTAAAGTATAGTTGTGGGTGAAAAAGATAAGTACTTCAAGTTGCAAAATGGGTTTAGGAGGGATATTAAGAAAGTAACTTGCTCTGAAATGGTCTTTGAAAGGTATTTCTTGGTGTTGAGGTATCAAAAAGCTGTAAAAGTATAGTTGTGGGGGAAAAAGAGATGTAGTTCAAGCTGGAAAATGGGCTTTAGATGTATCTTGAGAGTGTAACTTGCTCTGAAATAGTCTTTGAATAGAATTTCTGGGCGTTGAGGTATCCAAAAAGCCATAAAGTATAATTTTGGGTGAAAGTGAAATGTAGTACAATCTAGAAACTGTTTTTAGGAGCGACATTAATAAAGGATATTTCTCTTAATTTTCCTATTAATTTTATGTCCGGTTGTTTTTTTTAAAATTTCTCTTTAAATGTGATAGGTTTGAGTTTAAGTTAAGAACTTCAAGTTTGAAAATGAGTATAAGAGGATCATTGAAGTTGTAGCTTGCAATTAAAATGACTTTTAAATGTATTTATTGGTGTTGAGGTATCCAAAAAGCTGTACAGTATAGTTGTTGGTGAAAAAGATAAGTACTTCAAGTTGGAAAATGGGTTTAGGAGTGAGATTAAGAAAGTGACTTGCTCTGAAATGGTCTTTGAAAAGTATTTTTTGGTGTTGAGGTATCCAAAAAGCTGTAAAGTATAGTTGTGAGTGAAAAAGATAAGTACTTCAAGTTGGAAAATGGGTTTAGGAGGGACATTAAGAAAGTAACTTGCTTGTCTTAGTCGATTACGTCATTCTATACCCATAAATGAATTCCCGTCATGACCTTCTGATAGGGTTCTACCGATTATGTAATCAATTTCTCAGAAATCTATTTGTCCTAGTTGATTACGTCATTCTATGCCCATAAATGAATTCCCGTAATGACCTCCTGATAGGGTTCTACCGATTATGTAATCAATTTCTCAGAAATCCAATTGTCCTAGTCGATTACGTCATTCTATGCCCATAAATGAATTCCCGTCATGACTTACTGATAGGGTTCTACCGATTATGTAATCAATTTCTCCGAAATACAATTGTCCTAGTAGAGTAAGACATTCTATGCCCATAAATGTATTCACGTCAAGACCTACTGAAAGGGTTCTACCCATTATGTAATCAATTTCTCAGAAATTCATTTGTCCTAGTTGATTACGTCATTCTATGCCCATAAATGGATTCCCGTCACGAGCTCCTTATAGGGTTCTACCGATTATGTAATCAATTTCTCGGGAATTCTCTCACTTCGATTACGCAATCAATATATCTCTTCCCCACCTTCCCCTTAGAAACATCAAATTAATTCCCCTTTCTTGAATCAATAATTCCCCTTAGAAACAACAATTAATTCCCCTTTCGTGAATTAATAACTCCCCTTAGAAACAACAAATTAATTCCCCTTTCTTGAATCAATAATTTCCCTTAGAAACAACAAATTAATTCCCCTTTCGTGACATATCAATCAATCTTGACATCACCTGTCAGACATTATTAAACTTCGCATGGAAGCAATTTGATTAATGATTGACAGTACCTGTCAGACATTATTAAACATTGCCCGGAAACAATTTGATTAATGACTGACTTTAGGTCATTGACCCCATTAACCACGTGTTCTCCCTAATGACTCTATGCCCATATTTGGACTCCCGTCAGCATTAAACTAAATTGTGGATGGCAGCAGGGGTGAGTCGTGGGACCTTTACCCCCCTTTCTACTCACATTCATTTATATTTTTTCAGTAAAGTTTTTTGATTAATTTTTAGTTATTTTTTTTTTAATTAATGAACTTTTTTAATTAATCTCTGTTCTTTTTATATTGACATTGTCTTTTCAGGGGAAAAGGAAATAATACTTTAAATCTTTTCGTTTTTTTAAGACTTCATATTTTGGCCTGCTATTTGTATTCTGGAGAAAAATTTTCAGCAGGTTTTTAACAACATACACCCTTTTAAAAATCTGGACACAATAGTAGTGTTTAATTTAGTTTCATACCTCCTATAGTTGACCTGAAATAGAAAACTCGATACCATTCGCAAAAAAAATCTGTTTACTTTCTTTGATAGCTTCGATACACTAACCCTATTCTGATTTGGTTAAATTTAAGAGCAGAAGTAGCCTCGAAAGTTTGAACATAATACCCTCAGTCGTTCTTGGGATACTGCTGAGATGCTTTATTGGGTATTAGCATTAACACAGTGCATTTTGATTTAATCTTAAGGCAACATTTAGTTTTTAAATGTAAGGGCAATTTGGAGAGTGGGCGTGGGAGGGGTACTAGTTGCCCTCCGATCACCTTCAACAATTAAAAAGGTCATTAGCCCTTTCTATTTCAATCGAATCAGCCATTTTCGGAGTTCCTACGACAACCCCTTCGATACGAAGTGCCCTGGTCTAAACAAAAAAAATAATAATAATAAATTGTACCCACATTGATCTTTACTAAAAAAAATGTCAACCCTTCCAATCACTTCGACTAATAAAAAGGCCACTAGCCCTTTTAGTTTCCAATCGAATGACCCTTTTTGAAGTTTTTACGACAAGGCTTTCTATAAAAACCTTATATGCCCCCAGGGCATAAATTACGACCCTTGCCCTGAGGGCTGTGAGGGGGTTATCATCCTCAAAGACCTAATTTCCAGAACTTTCAACTACGTTAAACAAAACGGATATCTAAAAATTTTGATTGCATGTGTCTGGGGAAATGGTGGGCGTGACAGGGGCGGTAGTTGCTCTCCAATCACTTTAGACTATTAAAAAAGGCACTTTTTCCTTTCAATTTCCAATCGAATGAGCCATTTTGAAGTTTCTACGACAACGTTTTCAATAAAAAATCTTATATGCCCCCCGGGCATAACTTACAACCCTTGCCCTGAGAGCTGGGGGGGGGTTGTCATCCTTAAAGACGTAATTGTCAGAACTTTCAACTACGTTGAAGAAAATTGCTATCTCAAAATTTTGACTGGATCTGTTTGGGGAAATGGTGGGCTTGATAGAGGTATTTTTTGCCCTCCGATCACTTTCAGCTATAAAAAAAGACATTAAACCTTTCAATTTCCAATTAAATGAGCACTTTTTGAAATATGTATGACAAGGCTTTCTGCAAAAACCTTATTTGTCCCAGGGCATAACTTACAACCCTTGACCTGAGGGCTGTGAGGGGGTTGTCATCCTCAAAGACATAATTTCTGGACCTTTCAACTACGTTAAACAAAATAGTTATCTAAACATTTTGATTGGATGTGTTTGGGGAAATGATGGACGTGAGAGGGGGGTTAGTTGCCTTCCAATCACTTTTGACTATTAAAAAGAGCGCTAGCCGTTTCAATTTCCAATCCAATGATTCCCTTTTGAATTTTCTACGACAACACTTTCTAAAAAAAAAAAATCTTATTTGCCCCCAGGGCATAACTTACAACCCTTTGCCCTGAGGGCAGTAGGGGGAGTGTCATCCTCAAAAACAAAATTTCCGGACTTTTTAACTACGTCGAACAAAATGGTTATCTCAAAATTTTGATTGGATGTGTTTGGGGAAATCGGCTGTCCTCTGTCAAAACCAAGTATCTACGTTTTTCAAGTTTCCGAGAAAATCATAAAATAGTGATTTTTTTCATTTTCTAAGCTGGAATAGCTGATGACGATACACAACTTCGTCAATAGGTATTCCGGAGTTGGCTTAGTAGGTAGATGCATTTTTTTTCAGATTATTTTTTTTAAACATCAGTAAATGTAGATACTAGGTTTTGGCACAGTTTTTTTTTTTGCTAATAAACTGAGTATCCCACCACAAAAACCTAGGATCTAAACCAAATTTTATTTTAAAAAAAATCTTCAAGTAACAATGAAGATAAACTGCTACTTCGAATAAAAAGAAGGAGAACTGAACCCATAGCTTATCAGAAAGGTTTATTCCCCACATGGGTCGTCTTCATTCTTGATGAGATCTAGGCTTTCATCGGAAACCGGAAGTTCCTTCCAAAATTTCCTTCGATTTGCCGGCATCATCAGACACAGTTTGTTAACAATTGAAACTTTTTTCTGGCTTTGAACACCCCTCGGAACAGAGTTGGGCTCGAGAAGCTGCGTGATATTAGATTTCTTCTGAAGAAACAAGCATTGCTTTTCCTCACCGTCAAAATCTTGGAGGAATCTCATGCCGCAGAACCCCTTTTGAAAGGTAGCTGCAACAATTGACTTTAACTTTGATAGGGGTGAGTCCTTTTTACCAGGTTCTTGTATTTCCAATTTCTGAAGTCCTTGAGCTCTATTGCAGAAACTCCCTTCCTGCAGTTTCCAACATACTCAACAAAGTCAGGAAATTCATAGCATTTCCCTTTTTTCTCATTTTCGTTTCAATGTTGCCGTCTGCTGAATTGTGAGTGTGCCCTTTTGTCAGATACTTTAACGTTATCCTCTTGGGCCCTTCTTCTCTGTTGACCATCATCACAAGAGAAGTATAAAGTACCCACTTCTTATTCTGACTTGAACAATTGTCCATCCAGAATAGGAATTCCTGGACATCCTTCTCTGCTGTAACTACAGTATAAACAGAATCCACTATGTTTTTGGCACCCTTGCCTCTCAAAGCTTCGTGCCACAGCGCACAAAAAGAACGACCCTTTCCTACAGACGCTGCAGCATACTCTTCGACACGGGCGAATGTTTCATTGTAGACAACAAGACGACTAAGGAATATTGCTTCTTTGTTCCCTGGCAAGTCGGGTAACAGAATCACTTTTTGCAAGTCAACTGCGAATACCTATACTCCAGTTTCCCCACTACTGGTTGCGTCTCGTTGATAAGCATGTATAGCCTTTCTTGTCTATTCAATGTTTTCTTACCAGTTGTGTCCGGAAACTTCAGAATTCTAAATCTTATATGCAATAGCATAAGATGGCTCCAACTCTCTATTAGAACCTTCCTCGCTGCTGTTTTATTTGAGGCTATCTTCGTTCTCCATGAAATTGTACTTTTCACACTCAGGACAAACATCACATGCTGGCATCTTTAGCAAAATGTTCATTTCTTTCAAAAGACATCTGTAAGTCTCGTGTGACACAACTGATACTGGATTCTAAAAAACGGAATAAATCTTTGAATAAACCACAAAGTGTAAACAAACAAACCGAATCTGGAGATGGAATGTGAAACCAGTTGTTTTGTAGGATTAACTTGACAAAGTAGTTTTTACTGCTTAGTGTCGAGATTGTAGTACCCACGACTCCACGACATACCCAATACCAAAGCTCTTGGTACACTCTTTTTTATATATCTTAGCCGACGTAAATTAGCACATTCTTTTTACCAATGTCTGGTGTGATAGAGGAGGGTTACAGTAGCTCACTAAGCTTCAAAAGCTCAATATCTTGAAATAGGTCAAGAAATACTGAATGGAAGAAAGCCATTGCACTGCGAGTCTTGCAAGTAATTCTCCTCTGCTATTACTAATATCCCTTCATTATTCTTCAGACTTCGTTATTGTTCTTTCTAAAAAGTAAACAGAAGAAAGTGATGATCATGATGAAATTTTGTTGTTGTTTCGTGAAATCCGTAGATGCATGGTTTCGTCTGTTCGATTTTCGCCGCAGATACTAGGTTTTGCCACCAATTTTCCTGCTGGATGTAAATACTAGGTTTTACAATTCTAGTGTGTGCATACTAGGTTTTGGCTGTGGAAAACCGGTAAAATACGCTTCTATCAATGTAGATACTAGATGGTGTCTCAGAAACTATAGCAAATAGAAAAATTCGGACTTCACCCCTGGATTCGCCGTGTTAAGACTAGGGGAGGTCCATCCTTAACTCAAATCGAATTTTTTTGTAGATACTTGGTTTTGGCAGAGGACAGCCCAAATGGTTGGTGTGAAAGGGGTGCTAGTGATCTTCCAATCACTTTTGACTATTAAAAAGGGCACAAGTCCTTCTAATTTCCAATCGAATGAGCCCTTTTTAAAGTTTCTACATCACTATCTATAAATACCTTATATGGCACCAGGGCATAACTTACAACCCTTGCCCCGAAGGCTCAGAGGGGGTTATCATCCTCAAATACCTAATTTCTAAAACTTTTAACTACGTTGAACAAAATAGCTATCTAAAAATTTTCATTGGATGTGTTTTGGGGAAAAGGTAGGCGTCAGAGGGGGGGATAGTTGCCCCCAAATCACTTTCGACTATCAACAATGGTATTAGCTCTGTTAATATCCAATTAAATGAGCTCTTTTTCAAGTTTTTGTAACAGAGCTTTCAATAAAACCTAAAATGCCCCCAAGGCATAATTTACAACTGTTAATCTGAGGGATCTGGGGGAGTGTCCTCCACAAAAACATAATTTCTATCTGGAAATCAACTACACTGAACAAAATGGCAATCTCAAAATTTTGATTGGATGTGTTTAAGGAAACGGTGGGCGTGGAAGGGGTGTTAGTTGTCTTCCAATCACTTTCGACTATTAAAAAGAGCACAAGCCACTCCAATTTCCAATTGAATGAGCCCTTTTTGAAGTTTCTGCGACAACTCTTTCGATACGAAGGGCCCTGGTCTAAAGAAAAAAAAATAATAGTAAATAATACACTGTGCCAACATTGTTCTTTGCTTAGACAGCACGATTGCGCTGCCTATGATTGGTAACAAAATGATTGCCTCATTAGAAGTCACCATGGTAATATGCAAGCAAATTAGTCGATGAAAATTGCGATTTTAAACTGGCTATCTTTCTAAAAGATAATAATTGACCGATGGTATGTTCTAAACAAATCTAGTTTTAACAAAGCAAAATTTTAGTTATTTATTTTTTACAGTCTTTTTTATCAACAGAGTAGCTGCAGACAAAATAGAAAATCTGGTTCAGTCTAAGACAACGGACAAAATGTCGGTTGCTGTAACCTGGTTGGTTGCTTTGTTGTCTAGCTCTTCCCCTGACATATAAACATGTAAAAATTACAAACTTAGAACGTTATAAATATATTAGTCTTATTGACAGCCCTGTGTGCTACTGGCTGATTTGTCAAAAAAAAGGTGCTTTCCTCTTCACATGAAGTCCAAAATCGTTAAAATAGTAATCATACAATTACATAGGAAGGGGCTTGCAGGCACTTAACCCCTGATATCCCAATATTTTTTATTGACTTTAAAACATTTTTATTTATTTCTCATCTTAATTTATATGTATTTCTCCTTTGATTAGCGTAGTTTTTCGCCTGTTTTTCAGATTTGACCCCCCCCCCCCCAAAAAAAAAATAATGATTTTTGAGTGCGTATGCCTGCTATCCAGCGATTGAATTTTCATAAATAAAAATAAATTATATAGTGGTAAGACGGATTGTTACCAGAATTTTTTTTTACGGGTATTACAAAAATTAGTTAATATCTTGTTAATAATCTGTAAATATGCCTGAAAGGTTTGTTTAGAAAGGTATGTATAAAATCTAAGTTTATATGTATATTCCAATCAGGTCAAAAAGACACGGAAAACAAGACGGCTGTTAAACCGAAAAAAATGTAGTTGAGGTAGCATTTAGGACTGATGTAAAACCAAGATTTTTTAAGAAAGAGATTATGCTACAGAACATGGCGTTATCTTTGCATATAGTAATATTTTAATTTTTATTTGTCTTCGTCAATAGCGATATCTACTTTTGAAAACAAACAATTTTAATTTATTTTGTATGAAGATAAGAAACCAAAAGAAAGCTTATTTTCTTAGTAAAAATTAATGTCAAGTTTATGCGCCGTTTCTGAGCTTGGATTCTATAATTCAAAAGTTTTACATGAAAGAAAAAAAACTTAAACCAAACAAAAAGAGAAAGAGATTTTCTAGTTTTTGTTGTTATTGACGAGCCAATTTCATTTTAAGATCAGTTGTTTAAACCTCTAAGACCTATTAAATAAATCAGGGTAAGGAGCAAAAGGTTAAGGAATAACAGAAACTTCAAAAAAGGAATTTTTATGATGTATACATAAAAAGAATTTACATGTTCATTCTAAATCTCTAACATTCATCAAGCCGAAGGCCATACCCAGGATTTTTTTTTCGGAGGGGCTTTTACTCAAAGATTTTTTTCGGGTGGGGGGGGGGGGGTTGTACAAAAAAAAACTAAAAAACGCATACAAAATTTGTTTATATCCATTTCTGTTACGTTTTTACGAGTCTAAAAAACTTTTCGGGAGGGGTTCAAACCCCCCTCTGTGTATGGCCTGGATCAAGCCTGAAGTTGCCTACTGATATTTCTGCGGGGAGAGTAATCACAGATGCATACTTACTTCTTGGTTTTTCTACAAGTGTGACCATACGTTCTAGAGCCAATCGTTCTAGAAAATTTAAGAGGGCTCATTTGAATTGGCGTTAGAAGCTCTAGGGCCTTTTTAAAGAGGCAAAGAGACATTTTCTGCCAATTTATAGTTCATAAGCCTCAATTTTGCCTAAGAGTGAGAACTAAAAGCTATAGGGTGAAAATTTTGGGATAGCCATTTGATTAAAACTTATAGAAAACTGTAGATTGGATGTCCCAGCGTCAGAGGCTGTAACACAATAGCGCATGCGTTGCTAAAGCTGCACGAACTCCATATATCATAAAGAGTCAATAAAGACGATATTGTAAGCTCCATTTCACATTTCACTAAGTTGATTTATTTACAATTTGATAAAATTATTTACAATGGTGCATAATTGCATTTAAATACTTACAAAATAGGTCTAAAGAGTCCAATCCATGTTTCCCAACGCAAACCACATCATCCATGAACCTCCCCTAGAAACAAGGGGAGATTCTAAAACTGTGTATAGCGGAGGTTTCAATAGAATCTATGAAAAGATTTGCTAACAAAGGAGATAGAGAAGCCCCCATAGGTAGTCCAGAATTTTGTCCATAAAACTCCTCTCTAAAAACAAAGAAAGAAGAAAATTCATTTACTAGGATAATTAGTTTCAAAATGATTTCGATATCCAAAGTGACTAAAGTCACATTTTGTATTACATCAAAATGTTTTTCTAATTTAATACATCCAATCAAAATTTTTAGATAGCCATTTTATTCAACGTAGTTGAAAGTTTTGGAAATTAGGTCTTTAAGGATTACAACCCCTCCACCCCCACAGCACTCGGGCAAAGGTCGTAAGTTATGCCCTAGGGGCATATAAGATTTTTATAGGCAGCGATGTCTTAGAAACTTTAAAAAGGGCTCATTTGATTGGAAATTCAAAAAGGGCTAGTGCCCTTTTAATAGTTGAAAGTAATTGAAGGGCAATTAACCCCCCTCTCACGCCCACCATTTCCCCAAACACATCCAATCAAAATTTGAGATATCCACTTGTTCAACGTAGTCGAAAGTTCTGGAAATTAGGTCTTTTAGGATGATAACCCCATCAGAACCCTCAGTGTAAGGGTTGTAAGTTATACCCTGGGAGCATAGAAGGTTTATATAGAAATTTGTTGTAGAAATTTCAAAAGGGGCTCATTTGATTGGAAATTGAAATTGCCCTTTTTAATAGTTGAAAATGAGTGGAGAGTAATTAACGCCGCTTTTCACGCCCACCATTTCCCCAAACACATTCAATCACACTTTAGAGATAGCCATTTTGTTCAACGTAGTTGAAAGTTCTGGAAATTATGTATTTAAGGATGACAAACCCTCCAGAGCCCCCAGGACAAAGGTTGTAAGAGTTAAGCCCTGGGGGCATATAAGGTTTACATAGATAGAGTTGTCGTAAAAATTCAAAAGAGGCTCATTCAAATGGAAATTGAGAGGGTTATTACCATTTTCAATAATCGAAACTGATTGGAGAGTAACTAACCCCCCTCTCCCAGCCACCATTCCCCCAAACACATCCAATCAAAATTTTCAGATAGCCATTTTGTTCAACGTTGACAACCACCCTCACAACCCTTAGAGTAAGGGTTGTAATTTATGCCCTGGGGGCATATAAGGTGTTTATAGAAAGTTGTCGTTGAAACTCAAAAAGGGCTCATTCGATTGGAAATCGAAAGGCCTAGTACCCTTTTTAATAGTCGAAAGTGATTGGAAGGCTTGACATTTTTATAGTAAAGATCGATGGGGGTATAATATATTATTTTTTTGTTGCTGTTGTTGTTTAGACCAGGGCACTTTGTATTGAAGGAGTTGACGTAGGAACTTCGAAAAGGGCTCATTCTATTGAAAATAGAAAGGGCTGATGCCCTTTTTAATAGTCGAAAGTGATTGGAGGGAAACTAATCTCCCTCCCACGCCCAACCTCCCATTTGTCTTTATTTTTAAAAACTAATTGTTGCCATAAGATTAAATCAAATCAAAATAAGGCATCTCAGCAGTATCCCAAGAATGACTGAGGGTATTATGTTCAAACTTTTGGGGCTACTTCTGCTCTTAAAATTTAACCAAATCAAAATAGCGTAAGTGTATCCAAGCTGTCAAAGAAAGTAAACAGATTTTCTTGCAAATGGTATCAAGTTTTCCATTTCAGGTCGACTAGAGGAGGTATGAAACTAAATTAAACAGTACTATTTGTGTCCAGATTTTTAAAAGAAGGTATGTTGTTAAAAATAACTGAAAACTTTTCTCCAGCATACAAAATAGCAGGCCAAACTATAAAATCTTAAAAAAACGAAAAAAATTAAAGTATTATTTTCTTTTTCCCTAAAAAGACTATGTCAATATAAAACGAACAGAAATTAATTAAAAAAAACTTTTTCCACAAAATAAGTTTTTCAAAGAAAAGTAAAGAGCTCCATTAAACAAAAAATGAGCAAAAATAAAATTAAATGATCTACCAAGCGTGAAACTAACACAAATCAGCATCGATAAACAAATGAAACCTAAAACGAAAAGAAATTACAATAAATAACCGAGTCAAACTCAAAACGAGCAGAAATTAACATAAGTTGGGCTCAAAACCCTTATGCCTTCCCAAGGCCAGGCCATAATTTGTACTTTACTGAAAAAAATACAAATGATTGTGCATTGTCAGTTTAATATACATATACTGATATTTAGTAATCAAAATGTTAATATTATGTGATTTTTTAAAGTTATAAAAGTAAAAACATTTATATTTTTTATCGGAAAAAGTAAAAATGCTTTATCGGAAATATTGACATTGCTAATATGTTGCAACTCATAGAGCTAAGTCAGTTGTCTTATTGCAACATGTTTTTAAAACTTTTAGTGGAAGAAATGACGCAAATTTTAAAACTTAAATCGCATCTGGAATATCCTCCTTTGGTTTTATTTTAAGAAAAAACAAGCTTTTTTCATTGGAAAGTATATTGATCATTCCTTCGGAAGGGAATTTTTTCGTCCTTTACATGCATCACAACTAGAAGAATGAATGACGGAAGTAATTTTTTCAGGCTATTTTTCGTGCGTAAATTTCCATGCTAACAATTTATTACAGAAATAGTATGTGAAATTTAGCGTCTAATGCCAGGTGTTGGACCAATTACAAAAGGTTCGAATTCCATTTACGTCTGGCAATATGTATATTAATAGGACATGTAATTATAGGTCAGTAATCAAATAAATCATTCTTAGTCCGTGTTAGTGTTAGGTGATAATTCTGAATATCGACATTCCGTTATTTTTAATTCGGATGTCGGTCCTTTGATGATCACAGAAGCGATATTTGACACCTTCAGATTTTGATATTAAAGAGAAAGTTGAGGACTCCTCCCAAAAGCACATCTTAATCAGTAAAAAGCCACATTTGACACCTGGTGTCAAGGATCGGTACTTGGGCATTATATGGGCAGTTACAAGGAAACCAGTCACGAAAAACCCGTTTTTGACGAGTTAATTCAAGACACCGCTATAAGGTTCTGAGTACCTACTGAGTCACTCTCTCAGTAGGGGCGCTCTCCAGGCCACTCATTGCGTCCCCAGGTGGTGGATAGGGGAACGTCCTACAGATATGTAGGGTACCTCCCATAAAGGGAGGCGCGGACCAAAGGGGGACCTAGCCCCCGAGGGTCCATAAACTGAAACCGGGGTACCCTCACCCGGGGGCCATAAATACAGGTGGAGGAGGAAGAAGGCCCCTCTTATGCACACTGAGCAGGGCCCACCGGCGTGTGGACATGTCCTGTTAGTTGCAAACCTTCTTCCAGCAATAGGTTAAATTGTATGGTACTGTAGGATAACATCGTGGGAGGATCCTCTTCAGCAGGACAACTGCGAAATATGGGCGGAAGATCCAGATTCGGACAACGGCCTCTGCATTTTGGGTTTGCGGTGGTATGCTCCGGAAAACGACTCAGGGGTTCCTACAAAGATTGAGAGTAGTGGGTACTGGAAGGTAGCGACTCTTGTTCCTATTAGGGTTACCACTACCATTGCTGAAGTCAAGTATGAGGTCTTATGACCACTCATCATCGGATGAGGCAAAGTCTGTCTTAGGAGTTCTTTTGTCCGCTGCTTGGGCCAACTATCCATCCAGCCGGTATTTACCAAGTTTTCAAACGGAAAAACAGCCTCGGATCGGACTTCCTTCTAGTAGACGACCAAATGCGCGCCCCAAGACAATTCTTACTGATACGTTTACTATTGCCCACTGCATTGTACGTGGTCCCTGATCCAAGTTGGATCACTTACAGCACATGATGAATGAGGTATCCCCTTCTGTCATGTGTGTATCCGAGACCAACCTGAATTCTAGCGTCATTGATAGTGAGATCAGTATTCCTGGTTACACTCTGCTCAGGCTGGATCGCAAAAACCCGAGAAACTCGACTTTTGGTGGAGGTGGTGCTGCTACGTACCTTAAAAATAACATCCCTTTTTTGGCACTTTCGATTCCTAGAGATAAGGAGGTCCTTTGAGTTAAAGTAAACTTACCAAATAAATCGTTTGTCATTGGTACAGTCTGTAACCCACCAAAGATGAAAATCACCGAATATCTGGAAGATAGCTTGGAATTTGTGAAGCAAAAGTTCCCTAAATCAGGTATAATAATCCAAGGAGACTTCAACATTCATCATGGCCCCGGGATAAAAAGTCGTGCGACTGATGTGGAGGGCGTAGTTCTGCTAGACCCGAGTCTTTCTTATGGCCTAGAAAAGCTTGTTGAATTCTATACTTATATTGGCACTCGTGGATCATCCCGGCTTTATCTCTTTTTAACTGATCATTTTAAATCCTTTACTGTCGAAAGCTGTTCTTTTGCCAGCGATCTTGTGGCATTTATAGTTCGTGAAAGTCTTAAAATACATACAACAGTAAAGCAACCAGCGGATCATCAGGAAGTATCACCGCATAGACTGGAATGGTCTGTAAAACATCTTATCAGCCAAACCGTGGATATTTTCAAAAGAAGCTCCACAGAAAGCAGCGGTACTTTACGAAAAAGCGATTACAGCGGCTATTGAGCAATTCGTCCCCTCAAAAACAGTAAAAGTCTCATCTCGAGATAAGCCATGGTTCAATGCTGGTTGTAGAAAGGCAATCAAGGCCAGAAGAAAGGCTCACAAGAAATGGCGTTCAACTGAATCCGACAAGGACCGGGCTGCTTTTATTAGCACTCGAAACGAGTCTGTTAAAGCTGTACGTCAAGCTAGAGCCAATTACAAGCACAAGTTTGTAGACAAACTGAAAAGTGCCCCTGCAAAGCGGTGGTGGGGGGTCGTGAAAGAAGTCCTACCGTCATCTAAGTCAACATCAAGTCCCTCGCTTCATGTTGAAGGGACGATGATCCAGCCCGGCCAGGAAAAGGCAGTTGCTCTTGCACAAGCCTTTTAAAATGTCTCCCAACTTGATGAGGACGGAGTCTCCCCTCCCCCCTTTCCACCACAAACAGATGCAAAAATCACCAGCGTTAACATAACTACTAGGAAGGCGCTCAGAACGCTAAGCCAGCTGGATGTCATCAAAGCTTCAGGACTTAACAGGATTCCCAATATTATCCTTAGGAGATGTGCCCCTGAACTTGCAGGTCCTCTCGCCTCTCTCTATAGAAAATACTTTGCAGCACGATTATTCCCGAAAGCCTGGGAAACTGCTCATGTGGCCCATGTTCCAAAGGCAGAATCCGACCTTACTAATGAAGATCATATCGTCCAATAAGTCTGCTGTCCTGTATAGGTAAAGTTTATGAAAGCTTCATTAATAAAACCCTTTACCAATACATCGAGTCACATCTGTTGTTGGCAGATACGCAATACGGTTTTCGCAGAAAACGGTCTACGTTAGAATGTTTGATTGCACAGTATCAAGAGTAGGTTGAGCTCCTTTCTCGGGGACACGATATTTGCCTTCTCTCCTTTGACACTGCAAAAACCTTTGATCGTGTATGGCACAAAGGACTTCTTTGTAAACTGAAAGCCTATGGAATTCATGGTCGACTATTTGACGTGCTTGCTGACTTTCTTCGTCAATGATCGTTGCAAGTTGTCCTCGATGGACTCATATAAAAATAACACCCAGTTTTATCAGGAGTACCAAAAGGAAGTATTCTTGGTCCAACTCTTTTCTTGGTGTTCATATATGACCTAGGGGACAACATTCTGAAAAAACCTCACCATTTTCAGGATGACACAACAACAAAAATATCAATTGCAAAAGAAGAAGATCCCAGTAAACCCCACAAGGAGCTTCAGGCTGACGTGGTGAAAATTGAGGCGTGGGAAGATGCATGGCTTGTAAGTTTTAATACATTGAAAACGAAAGAGCTCCTAATTTCTAAGGTGCGTAATATGAGGGCTCATCCTGATTTCGTCTTCAAAGGAGAGATAATAACGCAAGTTGATACACTGCGCCTACTTGGAGTTAATTTCTCTTCGGATCTCTCATCGACTGAGCATCTCAGTAGAATTAAATCCTCTTGCAGCAAGAAATTAGGTGTTATCCTAAGATTCCAAGGTCTTCTCCCTGATGATTCTATTCTGCCTCTTTTCAATTCGTGCATTATACCTGTCATGGAATATGCATGTCCTCTCTTCGCTGGTTCACCAAAAAGCCACATCTCTCCACTCCAACATATTCAAAATAGAGCAGTCCGCGCAGCAGCCTCTGGCAACACGAAAGCTAAAACCCCACAGCTGATCCAGGAACGTTTCGATGTGGCGTCCATGTCGGTTTTCTATAAGTATTTGTATAACCCTCCATCTGAGGAGCAAAGCCCTTGCGATCAACTCACCGAAGCGCAGCTCGTTGGGACTACCTTGAGCAGGATACTCTTCGCCAAGAATATCTGAAAAGGAGTTTCGCCCGGCGATCGGTTGCCACATGGAATAGATTGCCGGCAGAAATAATCATAAAAAACTCGTCCCTGGACGAGTTTAATAAAAGTTGCAACAAGTACCTCAGTGTTAGAAAATGAGGTAACTACCAGGACTAGCGGAAAATCCTCATCTGTGATGGAGCCGTGAAGCCTGTATATAAAAAAAAAGTATTGGAATGCTTATCGTGGTTTTCATTGCGCATACGATATTTAAACTATTGTTATTGGGGTTTGGGGGGGGGGGGGAGGTAGCTAGGTTAGGTTAAGTTAGGTTACGTATTTGATATATGCAATGCTTTATACATAATAAAATGTCACAAAACAGCGCACATGCCTGGTTTTAAGCCATGTCCAGGTTTAGAGTAATTAAAAAGCCAATTTAAGAGTAAGAAAATACTTTTGCCAGTATCAATTGTACTGGTTATGCTGGTTAATACTTTTGCCAGCATTAATTATGCTATATAGATATTAATTTTAACAATTTATAACCAAAAGGCTTCTGTTTAAGCCATCTTCAAGTTCAGAGTAATTAAAAAGCCACATTTGACATCTGGTGTCAAGGATCTTTAATATATCGGATAATATATAAGCTGACAAAAGCACTGGTCAAGACCAATCGCAATTTAAGTCATGTTGTGGTTCAGAGCAATTAAAAAGCCAATTTAAGAGTAAGAAAACACTTTTGCCGGTCGGAGGTGGAAAATTATTGGTCGGTTGGAGTTGGTAGCCACCCAATGGCATAAAATTTGTCCACTACGGAACCGGAAGATCCTAAGATTGGAAAGTTCTAAAAAAAAAAAAAAAAAAAAAAAACTAATATAACTAGCTAATTGAGTAGTTGCCTAGTCAAACTAATTAAATATGTTTTAATAATATGCTTTCACCAGATATAATTAAAGAATATTCACTGATTCTTGAACTGACTAGCTTAACTGGCTAAGCATACAAGGTGAGAAAACCATATCTCGTCTTGATCCCTTGTAAATTTTTGCAAGGGATTTCCAATTTATAATTTTGGCAATTTGAAACAAATTTTTCCTTCAATTTTTTTTGTAATTAATATAAAAAGCGAAGTGTAACTTAAAATTTATAGAAATTGTCCTATTTATAAGGGCCCAGCCCAGTTGCGTAATTTTGTCAAAATCCTGGGGGGAGGGCAAAATTGGAGCCAATTTTCCCAAATGAAGTGAAAATGACAGTGAAAAAAAAAAGGTAAAAATGAGACATACTATAAGGGCAAACATATACTAAAGAAGACTGGCCTGTTTCTCTGGATGTTTGAATTATGCAGAATTATCTTAGTTTTGACAAGATTTTTTTGCAGAAACTAAATTTCAGCTTACGCCCATGGCCTGCCCCTCACTCTTCAAGCTAAATTTTAACTAGTATTTTCCCAAAAATACTGTATAGTGCAAAAAGTATTGTCATACGGCAATTCGGAATGTTTTGTATGCTGATTCCATTTAGAATCTTGCAAACTGAAACATACAACAACTGAAACATACAACTTAAAACACACAACATAATGGAAATACAACTGAAAGAATCCTTTAGAATTGTGGTAAAATAACATGTTACATTTTTATGACATTTCTCTTTTGTTTGGGACTTTTTTTTATGAAGCTCTGAGACAAAAACATAAATTGTGGCATAAGGAGCATGGCCGAGGGGAGATGGAGTAGTAGTAACACTCTTATAAAGGATAGTTTGTGTTTATTTTAATTTTTAACGTTGCCCTTTACTTTTATTTGAAAATATTTTATTGACTAAATATTCGATTTAGAGACAATATAAGTATTGTCCAAAATCTTGGCACCGGTGGTGAACAGGAATAAAAAGACATTTTTCCATGTTCTGTCTATGAGTTTAAAAAAAGCCAAGAGAGTAATTTGATGTTTTTTTGTATAAAAAAATATTCTCTTTTCTCAGTTTTCAACTTTTGTCAAGATGAACAGGTTTTATGCTTAAAAGTACCCTGTATCTTCTTTATCTGTGCAGGTAAGCATATGAGCACATGATTCTACATATTGACTTTCCATTGCTATACTCAGTAGTATCCATACTATTGAAATGAACCATACATTCAACCTTACATTCACGCCTACAAGAATATGCATGTTCCTTCCACGTGGACATTGCAAAAAAGTTAGCAACCTATAAAGTGGTCAAACACGTTTTGAGAGTATAGTCAAGGTTGTATAAGACAACCGGACTGGTTTTTGAGGCAACATCCGTTTTATGGGCCAATTAGAGACATCGGTGATTCCTCAATACACGATAGCTCGACTGGGGATTGGTTATAAAATAATAGAACTGAATTTCATTGCAATTAATATTAGTAATATAATTCACATTCAGAGATAAAAGTTCATTTGAGAGGATGTTAGTAGAGAAAATGAGTGATGCATTTACAGTACCGGAGATTGATGCTGGAGCCGGCAGCAGCAGCAACGATATACGAGTACCAAATGTGGCTGTGGAAGTAACTGGAGGCTGTAGACTATGCATTGAATGGGACGATATGTATGCTAGATACGTAATATCATTAAGCAAATTTAAAATGGAGGAGCAACTATGTTTTGCTGTGAAACTGAATATTGTGCATATAAATAGACTTCGGGCAGCATTAGATGTGCTAGTGAAATATATTGATGACAACAAAATGCATCAGTGAATATTATTGTTGTAATTATGCTCAATAAAATTGTTTCTAAATCAAAGGTATTTTTCTTTCTATAGTAGACTAGCTTATATTTTTTAGAGTAAAAAAAATTCTGGCTAGTTTGAATCTGGTTGAGAGAGTGTTAGGATCATAAAAAATGAATGCATTTGAGAAATAGAAAATCAATGAGAATCTAGTGGTTATGCAAAAATGTTTTATTCTAGATGATGATATTCTAGAGCTGTCAACTCAAAGGAAGATATTTTCTCACGGAATGCTTGTCGATATAATGAAAAGTGATTCTCCGTCATTAGACTACTGTATGAAGCTTCTACGTCGTGGTCCAAATGCATTTACACAATTTATTGATATATTAATCACGACACGACAAAATGATATTGTGGATAGGATTTTAAAAATTAGTTTAAAAATTTAGGACTTTTTTTTACAAGAAAGATGGCGTTCAAGGAGGATTTACTCCTCTCTCTCTCTCTCTCTCTCTCTCTCTCTCACTATCCCAGTCAATTTATTGTTGTTGCTAGATCAGTTTCATTGTGGCAGTGAGAGTGTCAACACATGAAAAAAAAATTTCCATACATGTCCACTATGTATTTACACACTAGGCAGCTGGTCATCATGTGAGAATTGCACAATGATTGATGAGTATGATGAAAAGTGTAGATTATACAACCCTTGTAAATTGCATAGAGGATATGCAGTACAAATTAAAGGTTGTAATTCCTGTCTTGAAGAGGTGTGTGACCCTCATCCTAGAGGGCACCTATGCTCCAATTGCCACTATGATAAATGCAATCAGTGGGAGAATACATATCCGATATGATTGGGAAGAATCCTAACCGTTATTTTAGTTTATTGCTAGGAGATTGGTATCGTCGTGGCTTTAGATTGTTCTGGGAGGAGGAGCCGGGTCAGCGATCCAACTGTTGGAACAACAAAAGAATATGATTTCTACGTCATGGCTGTGAAGACAATGGGTGTTATGATTATAAGCCCACTGATTTTTATTCGGCTGTGACGGAGTGTCATTCGACACTTGAGAAGAGTGTTTGTGCAATTTCTTCAAATAAGCAAATTGAAACATGTGAATTCTATAGAATGAATGAGAATAGTATCATTGACGATACAAAGAAATATGACAAGAGTGAAGTTACACTCTAATGTAGAAAATGTGACCCTGACATTGCGGTACATCAGGATCAGTACACTGTGAATTCGGATAATCTAAATGCATTAGTTTTTGTCGACAAATACCTATACCTAGTAGAAGATGAAATCTAAAGAGTAGAAACGTCGTTTTTTATCATGTATATACATTTTTTCATTTATTAATAAACAATTTCGAATACATTTTTAGAACATTTTATTCGTAGGGCACTAAAATTAATACTAAATACACTTGTAAGTATATTTTACACTAAAGAGTTGTTCAATCGAGGCAAGTGAACGTAGATGTCGATAAACTGCTTGTAGTTGTCACCACGAAATCTGAACATGAAAAAGAGTAGTGCATGAAAGTCACATGTCTTAGTCGTTAAATCCTGTACTCTTCGTTGATTTTGAATAATAGTTTTCCCACTGCTCTCAATAAAGTTGCTGATGTATGGAGTATAGAATTTATACGATAGGCTAAGAGGATCAAAAAATTCAATATTTTTTATTGTTTGAAAGATGCATAGCCAATGGCCTGTCTTCAAAGTCGATGGACTGCTATTAACAATGATTAGGGTATTGTTAACACTTGGAATTTTTTCAATGAAGTCCGATGGTATGCAATAGTACTTGTACTGGGACATGTATGGATCCATACTAAATACGTTGATTATTTGGTTTGTGTTCATGGTGCTAAGTCTAGTAGAACACTGCCGTAGGTTGTTATTTCCCAATAGGTTTCAAATTGAGACAATGATATTAGCGTGATGCTCTCAGTCAAAGCATCGGCAAATGTACACTCTAAACGTACATTCCCTGTTCGTACTATGCTCATATCCTGTCCAAAACAATTACCCCATGATTTTTTGAAAACATTGAATCGGTTATTCCATTTTCAAATAGTTGAGTCACGATCTAGGGATTACATGGTCAACTCGTACAGAGTTCTATAGGATTTTTTTTCAAATGATAGAGTGTACAGTGGAATACCATTCACTTTGCACACAAGGCTAGATAGACCAAAAAAATTAAAATCGTGGGGGGATTCAGTCCAGGATGCAACGGCACTGCCACTCTTCACAAAGGCCAAAGCCAATTTTGATGGGATTTCTCCATTGATAAATGATGAATCGCTATGGCTACGAGAACCGGTAGCAATGTGACGTTGATTGGTGATCGTATGGGGGACAAGAAGTTTAATTGTGTTGCCATTGGCTCTTATCCTTTCCACTGCCAATGCAACAGAGCACATAACCTGTTTTTTTCGGACGTGGACAATTGCCAATGTGATAATGACATTTGCATCGGGTGCTGCAGGAAGTGTTTTTCTCAAAATGAAATTCGATGGGGCCAGCTGTAACTTTATGTCAATCTTGACATTGGGGGGTAACCATTGGGATATATTGAATATCTCATGATTTAATTTTCCAACCAGATGATACTCCTGGCTAACTGCAGTAGTCATTTCGCCGTCAGTATCAACACCTGATCGATATTCATAGCCCAATTATTGACCTCTCAACTCCTTGTATGCCTTTGGTGTCATCATCATAAATTGTATGTAGCTTGCATAATTCGATAAATTATTGCTAGTGCTCACCAATGTTCCATTAATAAATGCATTAATTTGTGTTAATGGATTGTGTAGAATACAGTTTTTGTAGGAGAGACCATCGGCAACAGTTGGAGTTGTATTATCTGACTTTTTCTTTACCACAACATTTAAATCAATAAATGTTGATGACAAATCAATGAAATAGTCTTCATTGGAAAATATTTGAAAGTGTATATTTTCCGAGAGGGGTTGTTGGGGGTGAAATTGTTCATAGTAGCCCTACTTGACACTGACTTCAACATTTTCAGCATTGAATAGAATCAATGAGGAACTGATTCATGGATATGATTCCTTGTGGGGGAGATAAGTCATCTTAAGAGAAGAAATCCTTCTTTGATCTAACAGTCTTTTTCTTTTCCTTGTTCTGCTTATTGGTCTTCCTTGTTTTATTCCTCAAAGTCCTTGTTGATGTCCTTCACTTCCCGCCTGGGTGGAAACTGATGATTGAATGACGTGCATGCATCCTTTTCAATCCCTTCCGATTATGCCGAGATTTTAGTTGCTCACCAACGGCTCTTGCTGAAGATCTAATATTTTCTTTAACACTCTCCTTGAAATTTTTGCCCGACCCCCAATCCTGTAGTGTTGAGGCAGGAAAATTTGATGCAGCAGGTACAATATATTTTCTGGCAAGGGGTAGTGCAGAACGAAATAGCCTAGCAAACCAGCTACCAAGACCAAAGCCAGACATTGCAGTACGCCCCTTGTAGTAGTCCAATCCATTGCCTATTTGACGTGGACTCAGAGCACCAACATAGCAATCGATATCGGGACAGACAAATAGAATTCTTCTATTGTTCATTTTAGGTGATTGTGTCGCCGACAATGGGTCGAAAATGACATGTAATGACTGCTAGGCCTTTTGTTATTGCTAGAGGATCACCCAATTGTCTTCTTAGTGTTAACTGACAGAGTTCGAAATACGAAGTGTTTACAGGAACATACTGAAGATGCTTTATATTATAGTGATGAATAAGTTCATGAGTTGTTTTTCGTTCAAGAACACGTAGGAGGGAGACATTTGAATTACCAACTCTCGATGTTTCTACAAAGGATGCATAGAGAAATATGCAAGAGTCCGAGGCGAAACCAGGTGGATAATCAGCAAAAATTACTTGATCCATCCCGTAAACAGTCCCAGCGTTTCTTCCATTGATTATATTCTGTTTAAAGCCAAGAATTTCTCTCAGATTATCAGTGACAATAATTATTTTAGTGTCAACCGGGGAGCTATTGTAAATCCTATCATGTTCCATTGAATAATTAAATGGAATGTGCCATTCCTACGATATGAGATTCTTCTATTGACTATACAACACGAATCGGTTATATTCTCAAATTGAATAGATTTCAATTTAACTTTTGGATATTCGTTTGATTTAAGTGTTTCAACTAATTCATCGTCGACAAAGAGCGTCCAATCGAATTGTATAAATTTTATATCATACACACGATCCTCTTTCAGGATGTCATAGGTATTTTTGAGGATACAGTCGACAAGAGCCACTTCATACGCACCGTCAAATTTGATGGCGGGGGAGAGTTTTTTCCAAAAATCACTTGTCTTATTCATGTCGTTGCAGAGAAGAACGGAAACTTTGGACATAAATGTTACATAGAAATCATTGGGCATTGTCAATATCTTCTACACCGATCCAAGAATCAAAATCAGAGTTGTATCCTAGCCACCGAACAAGTAACTGTTTCCTACCCCTGCGAGTACGAGTCTTTAATATCTTTTCAATCTGATAGATTTCACTATTATTTCTAACTTTTTGTAGTTCATAGTCATAAAAGCCGCCGGGAATCTCTTCATCTTTGGTATTGCGCAAACTGGTATTGGTATTGCGCATTAGTTTTTCTATTAATTCGAACAGTATCACCAACATTGAATTTTTTTTCTTATTGACAATCATTTTACTGGAATATTGTTTAAGAAAGGTGTCTATAGTATCTTGATCAGAATGATGGACTTCCATTGAGGTTTAATTGGATAATGATCGATGAGGTCATTGATTATAAATCAACATGATTTGATCTAAATCATGAATAAAAGCTGGTGTGTTTTTCAACGTACAATATATTGAAATTGAAAATCGAATATTTCTTATAAATCGTTCGGCCAATGCAGCCTTTATAGGACTATGATTATTATAGAGCAGTGTACTATATTTCCCTAGTACTTTTGCAACATGGGAATTAACAAATTCAAAACCGCGATCCGTTTGAATTTTTTTTATACGAATCCTGTTCGAGAATACTTTCTATAGCCTGAGCAACTTCAATGTCTCTCTTTGATAGCAATGGAATTGCATATGCATAACGACTATAAACACTGATTCCAAGGAGAATGTACTTGTACGGTGTATTGTGACCTTGGAATCTCATCAAGAGTTAGGAGATCTGCTTGCATTATATGCAATGGGAAATGGCTTTAGTTTTTCGATAATGATTAGCACGAAGTCTATGATTTCTATGCAGAGTGTAACTTGATTTCATTTTGTAGATAGTCTTGTACACTTTTAGTGTGAACACCAGTGACTTTGGAAAGAGTGGTGGGGGAACTTAAACTACGCACTTCACCAATTTTTTCATAGACATCTTTCAGAACTTAAACCATATTGAGCGTAAAATCGTAGAGTAACTTCTGATACTGCTTTGTATACTAGTTGCTGTTTGTGATAGGGGTGATGGTGACTTAATACGTTTTCGCTTGTGCCTCGCCACCATTGTCAAATTTCCACTAGGTGTGCTAGAATTTTCCAAGATTGATTTAAAATCTTCTTCTTCTTCTTCTTCCTCTTAATATTTTAATGGTGTTGTTGTTGTTGTGGATGTTGATGGTGCATGTTCATTTAATTTTTTTAGAATTTGTCTATTGCTAATAAGACTTTTGGGGAAGTTTAATGTATTTAAAAAGTTTAATGTATAGAAAGTTGTATAGGTGAGCGTCAAATGATAATAGTCCTTTACGATTTGTAACCATATCATAGATTAAATCAAGTAGATTACAGCTCTTGTAGTGAATTATAATCCCCTTCCCATTCTCATCAACTTGAATATTATCTTGACCACTTTTCATGCGATAGTTTAGGAGTTGCGCACATTTTTCAAGCTTATAGTGGGAGCTTAGATTTCCAAACTTCAAAAAAATCTAATACAATTACTCGGGCTTTAAATTTGTTCCAGCAGAATCCCGAGGAGATGATTCTTTATTATGATCAACACCACTGGCCTTCGACCGATAGTGCTTATGTTTGTCCACTTGGCGAAGTGTATCTTGAAGTAAAAGCACTTTTTATCATCCTCAATATTGTCGTTGTCAATGAATTTACTCAGATTTTTCTAAAAGTGTTCCACGGGTGAGAGAGCGAGTTCTATTGGAGTCAATTTATAGGGTTTTGCCATTCTCTCTCTAGAGAAAACTGTTTACAAGTCCTGCAATTATTGGCAGTAAAAGTGTAAAAAGCTACCACCCGCCTAAAGAACTCGTTTCTTTTTAAAATTCTTTCCTTTCTTTTTCGGCCAATCTACGTACAATGGAACGATGTTGCTTTGCCTGTTGCTTAACTACTTCTGGCAGTTGAACATTACCCTGGATCAAATTTAAACAAAGTTCAGATATTAGATTAATGAAATCATTGCCAATACAGTGTTTGAGTATTGCTTTCCTAAGTGAGGGTTTTTGAAGTGCTTATAACTGAAAATAAATTTATATTTTCATGTAGTTTCTTTAATGCCATGATATCAACTAATAGATCTTTTTAGTGTTGACGGAGTGTAATTTTAGTGTAAGTTCATCGTCAGAGTTATTTATGACGGCATGCAGATTCTCAGCTTTATTTTGATTAAGATCGAATAGGATATAGCCGTAGGGTTTATTAGTTGCCTGATTGTATGCTGAGAGGAGAAATTTAGGGACGCCGCAGAAATTTAGGGGCACCGGGGTATATCTGTCTATTGAGAGTTATTAGCGAGCTAGAATCACGAACAACTCTGTAGATGATATAGTAGGTGTAGTTCAATGCAAGTGTTCGCATACATTTGCTCTGATGAAAGAAATTGTGTAGAACCAGAGTAACGAAAATCTGTTCATGATGAGAGCGAACAGTGAACATTTATAGCATTTACTGGGGCCATTGCTCAATATATTCAGCTAGATCGTCAATAATTAGCCAAGAATTTCGCTCAACAATGCTTAAAACCTAAAGTCCCTGTATGAATTGTATTTGTACCAATTCCGAAGTGCCAATTGCTTTTATTTTATCCTATGACTCCTGCCAAATACTGTAACAATAGTATATTTTTTTCGGCTTTTCCACAAACATTTTATCGAAATTTTTAATTATTTTAGTTAAGAGTGTTGTATTGCCTGACATTTACGGGCCACACAACAACGATTTGAATTGTGTTTTAAATTTCTACATGTTCCCTTCATCAGCTCACATAGACAACTAACGGTAGGATATACATTTCTAATGACTAAATAATTTCTCTACTAAAAGTCCATTCAAGAATAATAATAATGAGAAGAAGACGAATAAAGAATCATATTTCTTTTATTATACATAAAAAAGTAACAACACTTAAAAAATACTACATTTTTACACTTTACTACACTTTTTTAATTTGTTTATAATAAAAAATACAACATTTACATAGGCACTAGAAAAAACACATTAATAAATGCACTTTCTTTTCTTTTTTATTTATAAAAAATACCAAATTTAATGAATAATGCACTTAAAATAATAATATCACTTTTATTTACATCATTTTAAATGGGGTCCCCCCCTGGGAGGGCGGCCGCTGCGGCGGCCGGGAAGTGGGGCCCACTGCGGCGGGCCGGGCTATCACTGTTATCATCATCACTGTCTATTAAAAGGATTTTATCCCTATTTGAACTTTTATTTATCGTCATGGAAAGGCAGTGTGGTCTCCGAAATTATCGGTGGGCCGGGAATCGCCGTGGGAAGCGCCGCGGGCCGGGAAGTGGGGGGACCGCTGCAGCGGGCTAGGGCCGGGCTGTCATTAAATAGTGGGAATTGATCTGCCTTGCACACACACACCCACATTGAAAATTGTTTGTGATATAGAAAAAAAAAGAATTTTAAAACACCCATTACCCGAAAAACCCTCCCTCCCAATTTGTACTTTTTTTTAAATGAATGTATGTCAATTTTTGTAGACCGAGTTGTTTTATGTAATCTATACATTCAACTCGATCTGAAATTAAATAATGATCGTGTGGTAGAACCTTCAAACCATTCTCAAGTACATAAACTTTGTCCGATATGGCCGACATGGTGATTTTCTCGACTCTAACTGTGTAGTTTTTAAATTGTAAATAGCGAAGCTCCCTGACTTTGGCTCTTGGGACTAAACTACGTTCCAGACTGTTTCTATAAGCATTTATATCGAAATAATTTTTCACAACATGTTTAGGCACCACATTGCAAAATCGTTTGATATCCTTGTTGTATGTTTCCACGCAGTATACCTTTAGCCCAGGAAACACACCATTGGATGTCAGACAACTGCCCGTTTCCGATTTTAGAATTAACAATTGATTTGGGGTCTGGCGTTTCACTAACCTTGGGTAGCGATATTCATCCCATCCAGTGTAGTCCATTCGTGAGCTAATGTACTCACCATTTTCCAAATCATTCAATAGATTTTCAGTTTTGACTTTTAACAGGAGTGAATCAGTGTCCCCGTAATACACTTGAACTTGTCCCTCAATCGGCCACTGTACCTTACATACATTATAATAAAATGACAACATGAGTTTCTTAGATATTTCAGTTATTGCACTCCCGCCTGCAATATTTTTATTTAAAACAATGTTTCTTTTCTTGCGGTGTAGGAGCACCATATCAGAGTCTATGATTGTGAACGATAAGAAGTTTGGATCCGCAATGATTGGAGCACAATGTTTGGAATTGGTTACAATGTCAAATCAACTACTGTTTCGCTCATTTTCACACATTATACCAAGGGCTGAGGTCAAAATTAGTTTATAGACTTATTCTTAAGTTTTTGTTTTTACTTATGAATGTTTTCTGACAAAGGTGTCAATAAACGTTTTCATGTAAGGCTTTTGATCAAATTGGAGGGCTCTATGAATATTTGTGACTGACTTTGAAAGCATTGGACACCATCCATTTCAATAGCACGTGATGAACAACGATATTCTGTTTCGGGTTGAGGTCGGCAATTAGTTTTTGTTTTCCCAGTGCATAAGGTACAGTGCATAAGGTACCCAGTGCATACTCCCATCCTCTACTAAAGATAAATTGTAGGGGCTCAGAGAGTCCTTACCCACCGGTCTAATTATGCACGGAAAAGCAAAGTCTTTTACCGAGTCATGGATATCCATGAGTATTTCACCGTCAATTTCAAAAAACCCTCCCTGTGCACCATTCTCCTCAACACTTGCAATGTAGGGCAAATTCGAAGCACACGGATTTTCAAGCCATTTATAATTGCCACACGGCAAACAGTAGTGAGACATTGCCGATGGGTAAAGAGAATTCATATCTAAAAAAACTGCGTCTGACTTTTCATCGGTTGCTGTCCGGTCGGATCAGTTTTCATGATAAGGTCCCCGTGAAAAACGTACCCACCCCTCATTGATCGTCTACAAACAGATGCTGATCCATATCGGCGATCAGACCTATTTCTTCTTTTTCTGATTTTAAGTATCAAGTCCATCACCAGATGAGGAGTGGAAAAATAATAACCTAAATCCAACCCCAATTTATCATAGAATTTATCTGTATTCTTGCACACCATGTCCAGAAGAGTCAGTACGTCACTGGCTAAGTAAATTCTACAATAATCTTACTTTTTTTTACTTCCGTCCTTTGCCCAAACCCTCGTAGAAAATTTATAGTTAATCGTGCCGAACTCACTCTCAGTAAGAAAATTGTAAAAAGCTTTAATGGGCTGTAATGACACCTCATCTAGCCTCCATCCAGATTTGTAACAATGATATGTATATATACCCTTACACATTAGTAAATCATGCATTTCATCATCAAGGACGCGCTGTTCAAGGAGAGGGACGCTCTCAAAATTGTCACTTTTTTGTACCTGAATCAATTGACTCAAAGATATGGGGAAGAAGCTGACAGAGTCTAAAAGACGGATTTGATTCAGGCACGTGTTACCCTTATCAACTATTTTCCACATGAACTCTAGCAGCAGTAGCTTCTCCGATGATTTGGTTAGGATTTTATACGAAAAATAACCATCTATCTACGCGTCAACTACAACTTCACCCTTGGCAATAAGGGCCAACGCCGGTAAAACAAGCGTTAAGTCGTAATTGGAATTGTGTAAAAAAACAAGCACGAGATATTGTTGTCTAACATTTAAATTGCATGACTGATGTGCTCCCCCCCCAAATTTACTCCCCCCAATGTAATTTCATGTCATAAATGATCATGTTCGATCACCTTCCTCCTCCCCCCATTCCCAACACCATCATCACATTCTCCCTTGCAAACCCAACACATTTTACGATTTTTAATGGCCAATCTGTCATCTGGTGATAGGAGCATAGGATAGTTTGTGTTACGAAGGCGCAAAATTATACCGTTCGCTGTTTTGATTAGACTGACCAATGCCGATCGCATGCAGTCTTCACCGTTACCCAACATCTCAACAACATCCAGCACTTGCATGGTATTATTGGAATCTCGTTGTGCGTGAGCGTAAGAGACCCCGATGGCTTCATGTATTTAACATATTTTGATTTTGACGAATTGCACATGTTTGTGAATTTAGATTCGCAATCTAATGTAATCTTGTTGCTCGGTAGGAATTTGTTTTGGAAATATTTAAAGCGAAAGGTTCAACTGAATCCGCTTACCATTTGAGATTCCTAGTATCCATGGTATTTACAGTGTCTCGTGAGTTGCTTTTACTTTAAATCAGTCCAAAATCTTGAGAGGCATGTTGAACAGTAATAACGTGCACTCTGTTTCTTACCTTCCCCCAAAACCCTACTAATATCGGTAATTGGATTAAAATGTCCAATTGAATCGGGGTCTCTGAGTGGAGTTTATAGAAGCCACACCCAATGTTCCACTGATTCAATTGAAGGAGCCCTCACTGGAAATAATATGCCCTTCTTATCGGATCGCTGGCCCTCCTCAAATTCTGTTTCATACTGTAACACCGTGACACTAATCTTTAAATGTTCATTAGCCCACTTAAAAATATCTATTCATTTTAGTGTCACGGAAAATTGGTCATTTCAACAAATAAAATCTGCTATTGGGAATTTTGAACTCATCCATTAGTTGACTATTATTTTATCTTACTTTTTCCTAGGGGTATCGTTTTGAATATTTCCGTATGCGGCAATTAAAAATGCACACTTGAAACAGTTTAGCCTCGTATCGAAACAAATTCGTTGAATCCCCTTACATCCCTCTAAATCTGAATGATATTTTAATTCAATTGCCCTCTCCCCAGCCCCATCTTTTAAAATAAAATCCTTTTAAATCTACAAATATTATCATTTAAACTTTCAATATATAAGACCACCGACCCACTACCCCCCTCGTTATAATTTTCCCACTTACTTTGAATACTATTAACCCAATTTAGAAAAACCTCCTCATAATTTGATAAATACGGGCGAATTGCCAACATCTCTATGTGCAAGTATTTCGAATACAGCTCGCTCGCATTTTAATTAAAAAAAATATTTTTAGTGCTATTGAAGCTTTTAAACTGACCCCCACCCCCCACACCCCCATCTGTTGTTCAAGAATGGTTCGAATCTTATTAGTATATGAATGTGTAATGGCCTGGGGATCTTTTATTATATCCCCCGACACTAGAGAGTTAAAGGGGTCACTGAATTTGGCGCTTTAGACCTTTATTTGGTGCAACCCAGAGTTGGAAATAAAAAAATCTGGCAGAGGGGGTACTTGTGTTGTTGGTGTATCGTTACTACTAATACTAGTGGCTGTATCATTCGGCGGAATGGTGGGGAGGGGGGTGACATAGAATTGTCAATAGCACCACCCCCAGTCTGTTCAATTGCAATGGATGGAGATGGCATGAAGTCCTCTAAGTCAGTTAGTATGTATTCCAAGGTGTTTGGGGATAGCTGATCAAGCCAGCCTGTATTGTCCTGTGATGAAATTTCTTTATGAGGACCCGGTTCAGATGCACTACTAACATCGCCTAAATGCTCTCGCATAAATCTATCTGTCCATTCCGGGTCCTCCATCATGTCAATGTCACAAGTTAAATCGTCTAGGCTAGCCATGTCCCCAAAACAATCATTTAGAAAACCCCTCTGCCATTCCATATTGTCTAGAACTAATGTATGTTCATTTCTAAACTCCATTGGTGGTGCTAGAATTGGTTCAGGTCTACTAAATGTCGATGTTTCATGACCCAATGAAGATGGCGCTGCTATTTCAGTAATCTATAGAAAAAAGGTTTATTTTCTATGTGAAATAACCATTATTTTATAAAGTTAAAAAACCATGTTCATTTTTTCAACCCCACCCACAAAACTCAATTCCTCCTTGCATTATTTAAACTAAATACTTGCCTCCATTCCCCATCCCCCAGAAAGTTCAGAAAGACGCAATACCCCTATTTATGCTGAAGCATTTTTTAGTTGTTTGTTTACCATGATGTTGAATAAGTGCCATTTTTTCACCCAACCCACAAAACTCAATTCTTACTATTATTTTAGAAAATAAATACTTACCTCCATCCCCCCCTCCCCAGAAAGTTCAAAAAGACGCAAGACCCATATTTATGCTGAGGCATTTCTAGTCGTATGTTTACCAGGATTTTTAATAAGTGCCATTTTTTCACACCCCCCACAAAACTCTATTCCTCCTTGAATTATTTAATCTAAATACTTGTCTTTAGTTCCCTCCCCAGAAAGTTCAGAAAGACGCAATACCCCTATTTTTGCTGAAGCATTTCTAGTCGTATGTTTACCAGGATATTGAATAAGTACCATTTCTTTTTCACCCCACCCACAAAACTCAATTCCTCCTAGCATTTTTTAAACTAAATACTTACCTCCATCCCCCCTCCCCAGAAAGTTCAGAAAGACGCACTTCCCCTATTTATGCTGAAGCATTTCTAGTCGTATGTTTACCAGGATATTGAATAAGAATCATTTTTTTCACACCACCCACAAAACTCAATTCCTCCTAGCATTTTTTTAAACTAAATACTAGCCTCCATCCCCCCACCCCCAGAAAGCTCGGAAAGACGCAAAACCCCTATTTATGCTGAAGCATTTTTTAGTCGTATGTTTACCAGGATATTTAATAAGTGCCATTTTTCACCCCACCCACAAAACTCAATTCCTCCAAGCATTATTTTAACTAAATACTCACCTCCACTCCCCCCCAAATAATTTTCAGAAAGACGCAAAACCCCTAGTTTAGCCTAAGAATTTCTAGTCGTTAGTTTACCAGTATAATGCATAAGTGCCATTTTTCAACCCACCTACAAAACTCAATTGCTTCTAGCATTTTTATAACTGAATAGTCAGGTAGACGGTAGAAGTACAATACCTACATTTCCAAATTCAGACTGCACTTGTATGCCTGAAGCCCCTGGCAAAGCATGAACGGGGGTGCCCTCACAATCTTGAGTAGACAAGACCGATGCATTATGAGAAGCCATCCATTCCCTCTTGAATTCTCTGCCAGGTTGCATAGAGGTTTGTGCAGAGCTGGCACTGGCATGAGAGGGTCCTGGCTAGTCCAGAGAACTTGTAATGGAGCTAGCATATTTGATGATGTAAGGCCTTGCAGCTTGCATCAATGTGGTATCGTTCCATCTTGACCTCTTTTCGGGGGGAAAGTAATTGTATGAATCCACCTCCTCCTCCTTAAAAAAGAAGAAAAATTTAGTAAGGAAATAATAACCCCTCTTTTACAGATAAATTGCCCTCTAAAGTTGATTTTGATGTTTGTAGTGCCATATCTATTAGTGCTTTAGAAATATTTAAAAAAACTTCTAAAGTATAATTTTGGAAAATTTGAGTTTGGGGGGAAGGGGGATTTCAAAAACATCCCCCCATTATATAAATTACCCCCTAAAGTCGATTCTGATGTTTGTAACACTCTATGTCTTAGCGCTTTAGAAATATTTACAAAAGCTTCTAAAGTATAATTTTGGAAATTTTGAGTTTGGGGGGAAGGGGAGATTTAAAAAACATCTCCCCATAATATGAATCATCCTCTAAGGTCGATTCTGATATTTGTAGCGCTCTATGTCCTTTTCTATACAAAACTTAGATTTCTTCCCAAGAAAATATTTGAATACGATTTGGATGTGTATAAATTCTAAGTTTAGTGTACCATTCTTTTAATTAACGATTTTAATAACAACTTTATCTCTATTTTCAAAGTCTCATGAATTAGACAAACACATGTGTTATTAATCTATCTGAATAGACGTGCGAAGTGTGGTTCCAAAACTGACCCTTCCTTGTAACACAGATGCTTCAATTGAAACAGATAAAGAAAACGCATTTTAATAGAATGAATGAGGAAACTGACATTTTTGAAGGAAAAGATCTACATCTAATGAAATAAACTCGTAAACATAGGATTGGTGGAGGAGGGATTTTATTTACATAATACAAAAAAGAGCGTAATTTAGGTTTTATAATGACTATAATCGTCATATTGTGGGGTTTGTATTATTGGGGGGAGGGGGGCTATGCCCCTGAATTCGAATTTACTGGAGGGATGGTAAAATGATTTTATTGGGAAATAAATTTAGAGGTTTACTAAGCTGTACTCACATTATAAATTGATGTATTCATAACTTCAATGTCAATAATATTTAGTGTACTATCCATGATATGTTAAATCATTATGAAAATTTAATCGTAAGGTATAAACATTTCATACAAAATATCAAGGACGAATAAAAAATCACTCCTTTTATTTGTAACCAATCACCAATCAACTTACCGTATATTAAGCAACATCTACTATCTCTGATTGGCCCTAAAAATCGGATGTTGCCTCAAAAACCACTCTGGTTGTGTTATATAATTTCGTCTATACTCTCAAAACATGTTGGACCACTTTATAAGCTGCCAGCTTTTTTTTAAAAATGAGCATGTAAAACCGAAGTGTATATTCTTGTGCAATTGATATCAATAACAAAAAGCGTTGACTTATACAACCATGACCATACTCTCAAAACATATTGGACCACACTATAGGTTACCAGCTTTTTTTAAATGTACACCCTGCATATTCTTGTGAAATTCATTGTGCAATTGATATCAATAGCAAAAAAAAAACAGTCTAATTCTTTTATACAACCTTGACTATAGTTTCAAAACGTGTTTAATCACTTTATAGATTGCCAACTTTTTTGCAATGTCCACGTGGAAGGAACATGCATATTCTTGTAGGCGTGAATGTACGGTTGAATGTATGGTTCATTTCAATAGTATGGATACTACTATACTCCTTCTAGTTTAGGACCCTTTTTACGCAAAGGAGCAATATATATATAGCCTATGGAGCAAAGTTACACAAGATAATTTATCATAAAAGCCACACTCATGATTAACTATGGGTGTTTATTTGATGTTCAAAATATAGATTGGTTAGTTCAATGCTATCCAAAAATACTTAATGGTGTAAGAAAAAAAACTTCCTAAAAAATTATCATGTTTGGCACAAGAGCTCACATCCTTTCAGAGCGCAATGTGACCCTGCTACGCGGCAAAATGTGTGATACAAATACCCTCTTTAAGTTGCCAATAAATGTATATTGTATAACTATACTAATCGGCACAAGTTTTTCTAAATGTTGCTGATGAGAAGCTAACGTTTAACCAGGGATAAAAAAACAACAAGATATTTTCAAACATATGCTGCATATTGCAATGTTTCGGTAACGAATATAATCCATTGAGTATGTTTGCTACATTTGTATTTTGTACTCAAAGTTTTAAAAATTTACTGTTTTTTGTTATTTTTTACCTTAGCCCCCTTGCAAATATTTTTAGGGGCCCTTATAAAAGGGAAAGAAAGTATGTAATGAAAGTTCCTGAAAGTTCCTTCCACTAAAGAAAGGAAAGACAAGAATAAAGTTACAGGGTGCTAGTTCTAAAAAAAAACCAGTAAACTAAGCTATTCTGATTTGTTATGTATATGGGAATAATAAGAACTAAACCTTGTATTTATTTTTTTTTAGGAAAAATGGTATCAAGAAAAAGATTTCTTCCCCGCATACTGCGACGAGTCGGGAATCGTGGCATTGATTCATCATTCCTTTTCGTAATTGCTTTTTTCTTTATCTTTTGCACTGTGATATCCGTAGAAATACTTCTTGTTGATAAAAAGTCGATACAGCCGGATATTCAAGACTCCGGTACATTGTTCCGAAAAAGAGTTATTTCTGAAGATAAAAAAGGCTTTTTTGGTAGTTTTCTAAGCAGCGAACAAGATGGCATCGAGATGGATTTAGAATTTCCAGATATTGATGATTGCCTTGAAACTGGCTTATGCCCTTGGCAACCAGTAAAGGGGATGAAAGCCAAGTTTTATGTTTTTTCTGCTTATGTCGATTCAAGAAAAAAGAGTACTATAAAAATTATTGGTGCTACTAAGACGAAATACCCAGAAAAACCAATTTGCCTTTTTGGATTTCAAAAGAATGGTACTTTCGATACACAATGGAAGGTGGTACAAAGTAATGTTAAGGTGATACGCGAGAACTGGAACTTGAAATACAGTGCTGTTTTTATTTACTGTCCCATGAGTGATGAAATACCAGATTTTGTTTCTATAAGCTCAAACGGGTCTTTACCTTTTTCAAGATCCTACAGCTCAACAAATTCTATTGACCCTAAGGATTTAGTTAATGGAAATATTTTACCGATATTGAATCGTAATCCACCAGTAAAAACATCGGAATTGTTTGGAGTTTGTGTAAAACCTTTTCATTTTGAGTGGAATCAGGCCATCAACCTTCTTGAATTTCTGGAGCTCCATAAGCTCTTAGGTGTAACGCATTTTACATTTTATAATAACTCTGTTGGACATGAAGTTGATTGTATTCTAAGGGAGTACATAAAAAAGGGTGAAGTGACTATGTTGCCCTGGAAACTCAACATAATTTCGCAGAAACAAATAAGAACTGAAGGACTATTTGCAAGTTTGAACGACTGTGTATATCGAAATATGTTTAAAAGTGAATATTTATTATTAATAGATCTTGATGAGTTTATATTACCTCATATGAATAATACTTATATCGAAATGTTAGATTTTTTGCATACAAAAAGTAAAAAAGAAAAAATAGGAGCTTATTCTTTTCAAAATGGATTTTTCTACCAGCAATTTCCCCGAGACGCAAGCGTCCATTTACCCATTGATTTATTAACTCAGACAAAGACGCAGCGGAGAAAAAAGTTGCACCCTCATAAGCAAAGATCAAAATATATATGCAAACCAAAGTTTATTCAAGAAGCAGGAAATCATTTCATTTGGGAGTTCGAGGCAGGTAAAGGTACCGTGCAAGTTCCCCCAGATGTTGGTTATCTTCATCATTACAGAGTGTGTGAATTTGGAGGGGATGACTGTGTTAAAGAAGAATCACTGATTGATAGAACAGCCCACAAATATCAAAGTGAACTACTGAAAAGAGTATTAGATGCTATAGATAACATAGGAAGCGTTTGCAAATTGAAATTGTGATATATATTTTTATCTAATCATATTTTCAGAGGAATAAAATTAACTAATTTTTTAAGTGCTATTTGTGTTGTCTTTTATTATGTTGAACTAGAATGAAAAAAATGGGAACACATAACATGAAACAAGAGCTTAGTGACTGAATCTGGTTTTTACATTTGAGGGCCTCTCAGGTTCTTTCTCTTATAGAACTCCTCTTGGAGACGACAAGTCAGTGTTAAACCTGACCCACTTGAAAACCAAGTTTGGTAACGTGGCCTTTTCATCCCAAATCCAAGTCTTAAAAACTGGGAAGCAAAAAATGTAATCAGAGGCAACGCTATAGCCTTGCCTATAGTAAAGGTCATAAGGCTTCAATGTTTTATTATTTATTTTTTCCCAGAGGCACTTCATATTGAAGGGGTGTTCGTGTATATATAATCGTAATCTTCAGTAGTTTATTTCTAACTTCATAACCAACATGTTTAAAAAACTCATTTTCCACACTTTTTAGTACCTGGGGACTTTATAACTATTAAAAATCCTATTTCATTAGAGGCATGCACAGAAATGCAAGGTCATAGTGAAGAAATTTACCATGCCCGATTCTCCTTCCAAAATTATGAGGTACAGCCACAATAATAGCTGAAAAAATTGAGATAATCGATCTGGCGTGCTTGCTTCAATAATGTTGTAAAAATTTTCCAATTGAAATTTAGTGTCTTCTTTATTCATTTTTTTTTTTTTCCAATTTAATGCTAAACCCTTTTACTCTTCCCCTCGGATTTGTCAGGTAGAAACATTTGGCTTCCGTGATGTCTCAGTTGTAACAAACACATTTGGGATTAAACTCAAAGCTTACAGATTTTAATAAAAGTATTTAAGCTCTCTTTACACTCTTTTCCAAAGAGTCTAACGTTTTCCAAACTTTATAAAAGAATTCAACAAACTTTTCACATTTACCATACGTTTTTAGAAAGCCTTTTATTACACAAAAACCTAATTTTTTACTCAATGTTCACTGAATCTTATTTCATACTTAGACCATAAGTTTTTTTTACTACCTTTGTGCTTTCCTGGTGTCAAGAAATTTAGTTCATGACGATAAGAGACTAGAATATAAGAGAAAATTTGTTGTTTTCACTGAACAGTGCCATAAATATACGGTACAAAAAAAAAAAATGAAGTAACGAAATCAAAGAATGGGAAATATTCGGCGATCCGTTGCCTAATGTGTTATATTCTACTACTTCATGTCATTGGCGCATCATTTTGGGGCGATAACTTAGAAAAAAGCTTGACAGGGGGAATTATTATTTATTGTAGATAAAAGAATTTGGTTTAATATGTTTTTTTTCGTAGAAAATACAACATATTTAATTGTTGATTTCCTTAAGGAAGAATGAATAGAACAACAAATAATAATAAACAACAGAAGTAAAATGATTAATATTCATAATATTTGACATAAGTTTTCAAGTTTTTTTTTCAAATAGAGAAATTAATTCACTAAAAATAAAACTTAACGAAAAAAGGGAAAGCCCAGTACCCTGGACTTGTATACATTGATGTAAAAAACTTTTTACATCATTGTTTTGGGTATTTATATTACAAATAACTACTTAAAAATAAAATACACAATTTATACACGTGCAGGTAATCGTGTCTAACTGCTCACTCAAAGCAGACTCTTCAACCTCATTCCTAAGAGATGACGGTGCCTGAGAAAACAATACTGGAAGAACAGGGCGGACATAAACGCACTCCAATAATTCTTTTGTACTCTCCTACTTGACTCAAATGATACCAACGATGATACTCCAACATTTATGATGAAGATGAGAAATATCAGTTTAGAATATTGAAACTTACTCGCTTTATGGCACATTCACAATGAAACCTTACAAACATCCAGACTTTGCTAGCCAAATTTTTCACCATTACAGTTTTTGCTTGAGTAATTTGGTCTTTTTCAAAACTTTCGCTCAAGTAATGTCATTTTTTCAATTTTTGGTTAAATTATTTCGTCTTTTTTCAATTTTGGTTCGGTAATTTCGTCTTTTTTACAATTTGTTCAAGTAATTTCGCCATTTTCAATTTTCTAGTTCAAGTAATTTTTCTTTTTCAATTTCTCTTCAATTAGTATTTTTCAAATTGTTGCTCCAAATATCTCACCATTTCAGTTTTTGTTCAAGTAATTTGGTGTTTTTCAAAAAAGTTTTCAAGCAATTTCAAATTTTGGTTCGAGTAAGTTCATGTTTCCAATTTTTGTTTAAGTAATTTCGTGTTTTTTTCAGTTCGTTTTCGACTAGATTAAAATATGTTCAATTGCTTTCCCGTTTTCAACTCTCCTGTATCAAACAGTTCGTGGTAACGAACTGTAAGTAAGGAGCGCCTCGGCTCAATACTATCCGAAACTCTAAAAAACGGAATTTTGAAACCAATAGATATATCAAAAGTATCGGTTTATTATGCTGATTTCAAATATATAAGTTTCATTAAGTTTAGTCTTACCCATTAAAGGCTACGAGCCTGAGAAAATTTACCTGATTTTCAAAAAAAGGGGAAAACATCTCTTAAAAGTCATAGAATCTTAATGATTCTATAATTACAACATCAGATTCACCGTATTAGAAAAACTTACTGTCGAAGTTTCAAGCTTCTCTACGCAAAAATGTGGAATTTTTTATTTTTGCCAGAAGAAAGATTACGGATGAGTGTTTATTTGTTTTTTTTTCCCAGGGGTGATCGTATCGACCCAGTGGTCCTAGAATATTGTGAGACGGCCTATTCGGACGGAAATTAAACGTTCTATTGCCCTCTTTAAGTGACCAAAACGATTGCAGAGCAACAAGGCCCCCTCCCCACCCCTTTTTCCCAAAATCATCCGATCAAAACTTTTAGATAGTCATTTTGTTCATCATAGTTGAAAGGCCCAATAACTATGCCTCTGGATATAACATAACCCCCCGGAGCCCCAGGGGAAAGGTCTTTCTGTTATAAAAGTTGCCCATTGTTTACGCTTAGTATTTGTTATTGGGAAGTATGTATACATTTTGGGGGGAGGGATTTTCTACTGGGGGTTTTTCCACGGAGAAATTTTCCATGGGAAGAGAATTTTCCAAAGGATGAACTTTTCAGGGGAAACTATATACTGCAGGAATTCACCAGTTTGAATTTTGTCCCAATTCTTTAAGAACGACTCCTGAAACATAAGGGACGTTTAATTAGAACAATAAGAAGCTCTCTCAAAAGAACTAAAAATATTAGCATAAAGAGTAAGGCGTTGAGGAGGGGCCAATCCCCTTCATATAAGTAATAATTTCTGTTCGTTTTAATGTTGCTCCTTACTTTCAGTGGAAAAATTCGTTTTTTTAATTGACTCAAGAGTCTTGAATTTGGTTATAAAGAGTTTATTTTCTGAACTTTTTTTATGTCTTTCAATCTTTCCTTAGGCCATTCTAGCTTTTTATAGTCCTCTTTCGACGTTATTGGTCCCTTCTAGCCTCCTCTCGCCCCATCTGACCTCCTTTACTGCCCTCCGACTTGCTTTTATCTTTTCTGACACTTTTTATTTCCTTCAAACTTTCCTTAACCTATTCCAAGTTTCATATTCCTTTTCCAACGTTCTTGGTGTCCTCTAGCTTCCTTTAGTCCAATACAACTTCCTGTACTTCCTTCCGACTTGTTTTACTTCTCTTCTAAAATTCTTGGTCCCTCCACCTTCCCTCTCATCCGACTTCCTTTTGTTCTTTTTCGACGTTTCTGGTCTCCTCCATCTGCTATTTGACTCTTCCGACTTTCAAAGTTCTTTTCCATCTTTCTTGGTCTCCTCCAGCGTTCTTTCGTCCCATTCGATTTCCTTTACTGTCTTTCGACTAGCTCTAGTCCTTTCTTACTTCTTTAGTTCTTTCCTACTTTCCTTATGCGAATATTATTTACTTGAGCTCTGTTCCGACCTTATTGGACTCCTCCAGCCTCTTTGGTCCCATCATACTTCTTTTGCTGCCTCCTATCTTCTCTTACTCCCTTCTCACTTGCTCTTTTCCTTCTGACTATATTAGTTCTTTGCAACTTAGCAAACTTTGCAGTTCTTTGCAAAAATGTGGGATTTTGTATTTTTGCCAGAAGAAAGATCACGGATGCGTGTTTATTTGTTTTTTCCTAGGGGTGATCGTATCGACCCAATGGTCCTAGAATATCGTGAGAGGGCTCATTCGAACGGAAATTAAAAGTTCTAGTGCCCTTTTTAAGTGACCAAAAAAATTGGAGGGCAACTAGGCCCCCCCGCCCCTTTTTTCCAAAATCGTCCGATTAAAATTCTGAGATAGCCATTTTGTTCATTATAGTTGAAAGGCCCAATAACTATGCCTTGAATATAACATGACCCCCGAGAGCCCCAGAGGAAAGGTCTTTATTTTACAAAATTTGCCCATTGTTTACGCTTAGTGTCTGTTTATTGGGAAGTATGTATACATTTTCGGGGGTGGGGGATTTTCTGCTGTTTTTTTTTTCATGGAGGAATTTTCCATGGGGAGGCAAGTTTCCAGGGTATGAACTTGTCAGGGGAAATTATATACTGGGGGAATTTGCCAGAATTCCTAAATACAAAATTCTTTTAATATGTATTCCTTTCTCTTTTCCGTCTCAATTTTATGAGTGTAATCCAGGAAGAGAACGGTTTGACCGGGGAAAAATTGCAAGAGAAAAGATTCTTCGACTATCCGACTCAAAAAAATGTGCTGATTCCAAATATGCGAAGTTCATCTATCTGTTCCACAAATATACATTTTTTTTAGTTTGAGGTTGATTTTGAAGGGGTGAATTTCGTGTTTCATATATAGGCGTACAACAACAACGTCGAGTGCAATAGGTCACAGTGATTATGAAAATTACTTTTATTTGAACGTAAAGTTAAAACTTAGGTTTTTTTAGGTTGAGGTTGATTTTAAGAAGGTGGAATTCGTGCTTCCATGTAAAGGCGTACAACAACAATATTTATGTATAGAATAGGGTATTAGATTACGATTATTATGAAAATCACCTTGATATGAACGTAAAACTAACAATTAGATTTTTTGAGGTTGAGGTTGATTTTGAGGAGGTGAATTCGTTTTTACACATAAAAGCGTATAGCAACAAAATTAATGTCTAGAATAGGGTACTAGATCACACTGGCTATGAAAATCATCTTTATTCGAAGGTCAAATTAAAACTTTCATTTAAATATTCCATCAGTGTTAAACCACGCTTAATCTGAAAGAAAGCGGGCTTAAAATGTAAAATGACAACTATCACCCAGTCGATTTTTTAACTAACGATTAAAACATTCTCGACTTTTTCAGTTATATAATATACACATGTGATAAAAAATCGAAATATCAATATTCATGCATCTTCGTTGTCTTACAGATCATCAGCTCCAAGAAACTCAGTTGTAACATAGTTAGCACAACTTGTTCCCTTGCAAGGTCCACAGGCCCAGGTGCATTTCATGCCATTTCTTTTGCAAGTGCATCGCATATTTGAGCAGTCGGTTTTGCAGTTACAGTGAAAAACTGCAAGTTTTTCACTGTAACTGGTGGGAAGGAGAACTTTAGACTGAACATACGAAGCAGATGCTGTAACTTTCTCGATGGATTTGAGATGACGCAACTGATTGAGGGTTGAAATTGAGCCTGGGTACTTATATAAAAGCATCATTGCTTTCTCCCCAGCTGCTGAAATCTCGTGTTTGGTGGATAGTGGGCCCATAAAAACTTTAGCGGATTTGTAAAACTCATTGTTCTGTTTATTAGAAGCTGTAGTCCCGCTGACTTCCCAATGTCATAGATACGAGAAATTGAATCGCACCCAAGGAAAGCGTGGACATTTAGGATTGTTCTACATATACGAGATCCAAGCTTAAATTTCGCTGCATTTACATCCCATATTTTGTTTTTTGAAATTATAGCTCAAGGCTCAGAGTAAAAGTAGGTCGCCAGGTTACCTGTCTGTGCGTGATAACACAGGAGTGTAAGCAGATCTCTGTCGTCTCCAACCAGGACAGTAGGCAAAAAAGAAGCAGATCGAACTGCAGTTACAACAATGGGAAGATCAAATTGATCTGCGGGTACGATCGTGTCCCTTTCCGTCTCAAATGTGTGATGTCTTTAATTGAAGGTGCTTTGTTGTATCCGTCGAAAACCAACAACATCCTTTGCAACCCGTATTTCCGTGCAACGTACTTCTGGAAGATACTACCATAAGTTGAGTTATTTTCCCAAGGGATTTACTGAAGCAGTGCCCCACCATCGATAACTATCTCGATGCTGGGGCACATGCTTGTCACTGTAATCTTTGACGAAGTCTTCAGTTTTTGGCTGCTGCTCTGCGATTAGACTCCACATCACATCGTCGAGGGAAGGCTTATCAGCTAATCGTGGAAGTCCGTTTGCTTCAAAAGGTGACTTAGGCGGCGAGCACAATTCATACTCAAAGTATGACTGCTAATTATTGTCGCTATTTCCAGGAATTGTCACCAGCCGCTGAAACATCAATGCTAAATCAACGGCAACTGACTGTCCATTAATAACTGGTGCAGCTTTATCACCAAGCGTTAGGGCCATCGACTTTTTCTTGAATATGTACGTGTTGACGTTTTCCCTTGTCATGCTATCCATGATTTCTTGTCCGACGGATCTAGCTGTGTCGACGTTGACTTTTTGATTCAGCCGTAGCTCCAGAAGTAATGTTTCGAAAGCTCGGGACGCTTCTGTGAAAGATTCATTTTTAGGAAGAAAGCAAAGAAATTTTCTAGTTTCATGGTTATCGTGTTTAAGCCTCGACTCTGTAATTTTTTGTGCTGTTCACTTGTCTCGTATTAGACTTTAGCAACATTTTGCATCGACAAATTAATTGCACTACAAGTTGGCACTGAAAGTAACCAAGTCAGCCTCTGCAATTCATTCATGCCACTTCCCCTTGTAAGACCACCGTTAGTTTTCAACAAGCGCATGAGGACCTGCTCAATGACCAAATCTGACGACAGGCCCACACAAAATTTTTCAGATCTGCGGATAACATATCTTCCGTTCTGAAAATTGTCAAACACGTCGGGAATAGTAGTTTCCAGCTGCCAATAAACATATAATTTGTATGTTTATCACGGTGATAATAAATGTAGTTTTTAGCTTAACGTTAAAATAAAGGTGATTTTCACAATCATCATGGTCTATTACCCAATTCTAGACGTCAATTTTGTCGCATTACACCTTTATACGGAAAAATGAGATGATAGTAGTTCTCATTCTACGTTTTAAAACCGGTGTCTTTCAGACTAAGTGTGGTTTATTACTAATGGAATATTTAAATGAAACTTTTAATTTTACGTTCAAATACAGGTGATTTTCATAATCACCATGATTTAGTACCGTATTCTAGACATCAATTTTGTTGCTGTACGCTTTTATATGTAAAAATGAATTCACCTCCTCAAAATCAACATCAATCTCAAAAAACCTAATTTCTAGTTTTCCGTTGATATAAAGGTTATTTTCATAATCACCGTGATCTAATACCCTATTCTAGACATAAATTTTATTGTAGTACGCCTTTACCTAGAAGCATGAATTCCACCTTATTAAAATCAACCTCAACCTCAAAAAACATAAGTTTTAAATTTACGTTCAAATAAAAGTGATTTTCATAATCACCGTGACCTATTACACTATTCTATACAACCTAAAAAAAAAACATATTTGTGAAACAGATAGATGAGCCAACTTTGCATATTTTGAATCAGCACATTTTTTTAGTTGGGTAGTGAAAGAATCTTTTCTCTTGCAAGTTGTCCCCGGTTAGACCTTTTTTTTTCACACACTTCCTGGACTAGAGGAGTTGTTCAGTGTAATCGTCCGGAGTAAATTTTCACGAAGATTGAATTGTCTAGAGGATATTTTTGTGGGAAGGGGGATTTCTCCGTGGAGGTGGGGTCAGATTTATGGGCATTATTTAAAAAACGATTAGAAATTAAATAAAAAAAAAAGTTTTTTCATTCGAAAATAGGCTAAAGAGCAACATGAAAACTTAAAACGAACAGAAACTATTACTTATATGAAGGGGATTTTTCCCTCCTCAACACCTTGCTCTTTGCGCTAAAGTTTGAATTTTGTCCCAATTCTTTAAGAACGACTCCTGAAACATAAGGGACGCTTAATTAGAACAATAAGGAGCTTTTTCAAAAGAACTGAAAAACTTTAGCGTAAAGAGTGAGGTGTTCAGGATGGGCCAATCCTCTTCATATAAGTAATATTTTTTGTTCGTTAAGTTTTAATGTTGCTCCTTACTTTCAGTTGAAAAAACTTGTTTTTTAATTGACCCAAGAGCCTTGAATTTTGTCATAATGAGTTTATTTTCTGACTTTTTTTTTTATTTCCTTCCATCCTCCCTTAGGCTATTCCAGCTTTCATAGTCCTCTTTCGACGTTATTGGTCCCTTCCGGCTTCCTTTGGCCCAGTCTGACTTCCTTTACTGCCCTCCGACTTGCTCTTATCCTTTCCGACACTTTTTTTTCCTTCAAACTTTCCTTAACCTATTCCAAGTTTCATATTCCTTTTCCGACGTTCTTGGTCTCCTCTAGCCTCCTTTAGTACTGTACAACTTACTGTACTTCCTTCCGACTTGATTTACTTCTCTTCTGAAATGCTTGGTCCCTCCAACTTCCGTCTCACCCAACTTCCTTTTGTCCTTTTCCGACTTTTCTGGTCTCCTCCATCTGCTTTTTGACTCTTCCGACTTTCAAAGTTCTTTTCCATCTTTCTTGATCTCCTCCAGCTTATTTTCGTCACATCCGATTTTCTTTTCTGTCTTTCGACTAGCACTAGTCTTTCTTACTTCTTTCTTATTTTCCTTATGTTAATCCGACTTATTTGAGCTCTGCTCCGACCTTTTTGGTCTCCTCCAGCCTCTTTAGTCCCATCATACTTCTATTGCTGCCTCTTATCTTCTCTTACTCCCTTCTGAATTGCTCTATTCCATCTAACTATTTTAGCTCTTTGCAACTTTTCTGAAACTATTTTAAATTCTTTCTAACTTGGATTACGATATTTTGATTTTCTTAGTCCTTTTCGACGTTCTTGGTTCTTCCACTCTCGTTTAGTCCTGCCCAATACTGTTTTGGACTTCATTTACTGTCTTACCACTTGGTCTAGTCTTTTTCTGACGTTTTTGGTCTCCTTCAACTTCTCTTTGGCTATTCCAACTTATATATTCCTTTTCCAACATCCTTTGTCTCCTCAATCCTCCTTTTGCCCCAGCCAACTTTCTGTACTCCTTTCCGACTTCATTTGCTCCCTTCTGACCTCCCCTGGGCCTTTTCGACTTTGTGATTTCCATCAATATTTGCTTAGGCTATCACGACTTTCATAGTCCTTTTCCAAGTTCTTTGGTCTATTTCATTCTCTTCAGTCCCATCCGAATTTCTTTACTACCTTCTGACTTGTTCTAGTTCTTTCCCGACGTTCTTGGTCGTAAAAAAAAAAAAAATATATAATCCTTATATGTGTTTTTTTTTTACTAAAATGAGCTGATCAAAATTGACATTCTAACTGGACACATAATTAAATAATATAAATAAAAAAAATCATAATTTAGCTGTTACAAAACGAGTGAAAGCGAATCTTAAGGTGGGCCAAATTGAGACAAAATAGGAGGTAATTAGATTGTAGGAGGGTTAAGAATTTTTTGGGTACGTTGTTAGGAGTCATTTTCACTAGTATTTAAATAAAAACGGACTTCAAAATGTAAAATTAGGCTCGAAGTGAATTATAGAATAGTTCAGAGGTAATTAGATTGTAGCATGGGTGTTCGCAGATCTATCGCGCATGTTGCTACAAGTCATTTTCAGTACTATTTAACTAAAAACCAGACTTAAAAGAAAGATAAAATTAGACTTGAATAGAACATGAAATATATAAGAAATGATTAAATTGTAGTAGGGGCGCGCGCAGATCTTTCACTCTTATCGCAAGAAGCCATTTGCATTGCCATTTAAATAAAAATCTGACTTGAAAAATTACAAAATTTGCCTCGAAAGCAAATATTATCCCAAGCGACTAAAAAGATATGGTGGAGAGGGTGCAATTTTGGAAAGGGAATCTATTGGTAAAATTTTTATATTCATATCATTGAAGCATAAAATAAAAGGGGAAAGGTTCATTGTCGGGGGGGGGGGCATCAGGACCCTTTATGCGGCCTCTGTATGAGCTTTATGTGCGGTATAAGTAGAAAGGCCTCATGAGGTCCCGGGCGAACCACGTGGTTTATGGTTTTTGTCAGTGAGAATGAAAAAAAAGAATTTTTCTCACTTGAAAAAACATGATTTTTCTCACTTTGACGGATGTTTTTTTGGACGGTTATGAGTGTTGTTCAATTTATTTGATGTTTTTCATGGATGTCAACAGCAATTTATGTCTGTTTAATGGTTTTTGTCAGTGAGAATGAAAAAAACAGCGACGAGTACAGCAATTTATGGATGTTTTATGGTTTTTGTCAGTGAGAATGGAAAAACAGCATTTTTCTCACTTTGATGGATGTTTCATGGTTTCGATGAAATTAATTTACATAATCGAGGGGAATTATTGATTCACGAAAGGGGAGAGAATTTCTGAGAACTTGATTTACATAATCGCTAGGGGGATTATTGATTTACGAAAAGGGGAATAAAGAAACAAGTATGGCTTCTTTGATCTTAGGTCTAAGGGATAAACGTTCTTTAGGTCAGAGAGAAAAATTAATGTTCTATTTTTAAATAGGGCTTCATCGATCTTTAGTGACAGGAATTAGAAATGACATCACTTGTTATCTTGGAATTATCCGGGATTCTAAAGAGATAGAAATTCTATTTTTAAATACGGCTTCACTCATCTTTAAGTCGGAGAGATAAATTGATATTCTAACAAAACCTTAATAGTGTAGCTAGGAACATTTATGAGATGAAGAGGTTAACGCAGGAAAAGGGTTTCCTAGAAATTTCAAATATTACAGCGCAGGGATGTCAAAAACAAAAGGAACACGCAGAAATTACGTTTAGGGATTATTTGGGCGAAACCCTTTTAGACATTTTAGGGAATTATTTCGGCGAAACAGTTAGAGACATTTTAAAAGATGATTTTAGAAGATGTTTTAAAAGAGGATTTGAGGGTGAAACTCTGTGGTCGTTATATTACACAAGTTCCATTTGAACAGTGTCGTGAGGTCCCTACCCCAACCACAAAGGGCTCATATCCCCCTACCCCAACTCCGAAGGGCTCCGACCCCCCATACCACAACCCCGAAGGAAGCCCCGGTCCCCAAAGGTCCCCCGGGCTCCCAAAGGGCCCCCACCGTCCCAAAGGCCCCTGAGACCCCATTTTTTAATACTTTTTTAAGGCATCATTATATCTTTTCAGAACAAGTTATTTTCTTAATGTCCATCCTAAACCCATTTTACAAGTTGAAATGGGCGAAACCGTTTTAGACATTTTAGGGAATTATTTTGGCGAAACAGTTGGAGACATTTTAAAAGATGATTTTAGAAGATGTTTTAGAAGAGGATTTGAGGGTGAAACTCTGTGGTCGTTATAATACACAAGTTCCATTTGAACAGTATCGTGAGGTCCCCTACCCCAACCCCAAAAGCCCCCGGTTCCCCTAATGCACCTCGAGTCCCCAAAGACCACCGGGACCCCTCCCCCCCATTTTTTAAAATAATTTTTGAATTTTTTTAACATGGTATTTTTTAACCTTTTTACTTATCTTAAAATGAAATCAAATATTATTGTGATAGTACCACTCATACTCTGTGCTTGGTCACTGACACGAAATAGCCCTCCTACTGGTGCTCAGTGGTCGTTTATCGACACTATCTAGTTTAATACGTGCATTAAATCAGTATTTTGTTTCCAGTGGTAGGATAAACACATAATTTATATCTGTAAAAAAGTGAAGATGAATTATTCAACGAAAGTATGTGCACATGATAAAATCATCGTCGTGTTGAATGCTGACAAAGAGAAATACCTGAACTATGAAACAAGTGCAAGTGGTAACACTATTGGAAATGTATGCATGAATTGTCATGACAGCGAGAAGTTAGATTCCTTTGGAGTACCCAAGAATTTCCATCATGCAAACGGTGGATATGCGAGAGTAACATTACTAGAGAAATTAGTACTCAAAGAGAATGCCAACGTAAAAATAATAGTTGATGAAGAGGGAAAACTTCTAGCTAATGGTTCTGGTAGCATGTTAGCCGTTGATAGATCTTATCGCTATCTTTCCGGTGTTAGCATTCGAATGAAAGCAAAGAGATAAAGAAGACATGCATACAGCTGCACCAACATCATAAATCATATCTTGTCAATGTGTTAAAACTGCTATCTATGTAAAAATAATGTGACAATAGGCAGTGAAATCGCAGGCAGAATAAAAAGGACATTAACAGATAATATCATCAATGAATATAAAGATGAATTGATGGAAAGTGAAGCGCAAGTGTACTAATAATGTATAATAATGTATTTAACATATTTTTATATTAATATTCTACATGTCGTTATTTCATTAAAATATTTTATGCATTGTTTTGTTAAGTGTTCATTATTTTTAGGGTATGATAGAACGTCAAAATTCAGAATATTTATTAAAAAGGTCAGAGATGTAAGAAAAAGAATTTTTGAGATAATGATACTACTAGCAGGCTCAATTTTTCATAGAATATAGAAAAGTTCAAGTTCTCTTCTGAATTTTATCAAAGAACACAATTCAATTCTAATTCCACCAGAGAAAATAAAAAGCTTCCACTTTAGTTTTAAGTTCACCAAGACATAAAAATTTAAAGTTCACTCTAATTTTTTCCGTAGAAGATAGGATAAGTTATACTATGATTGTGATTATTTTCCATGATGGAGCTGTAACACTGACTATTATGATGAATATGTTCTAAGAGAAGAGAAAAATTGGTCCTTTAAGAGACAACATAAGAGGTAATTCTATGAAATAGATTTTAAACAACGAAAACCGTGGTGGAAGTGTTCTCATATATCATTTAACGATAAAACTAATTATTGATATGCATAATGAATTTTATATTATAATCATACAATAAATTTGTTTATACTATATTTATTTTCTCCTACTAGATATGTATAGAATGAGGATACCAGCAGAGACTTCTGTATATGAATAGTTCAGTTTGATTAGATCATCCCAATAGAGTACTATCAGTCCACAGTCAAGTTTTCTATCAATGATAAAAAATAAATGATTCTTCTAAATATTTTTATTCACTTGAAATATCAATATTTATAATAGTTTTTAAATATATAATGTCTGGTTCAATTATCACAACTTCGCTATCATTATCCAACACTACCATTATATCTATGAGAGGGGGTGGTATACATTCAATCTCATTATCATTTATAGGTATATCGAACAAAGGAGACATCTCCTCAAATAAATCTTCACGTACTCTAATTGAAGATAAACCTGGTGCCAATCGCTCGTCATCTACAATACACATTTGGCTCGTAGCATCAATTTCTGTACTAGTACAGAGAAGAAGCTCCTCCTCAACTGTGAGCTCGTAAGTAACATCAAATGATGTACTATTACAGAGAAGAAGCTCCTCCTCCTCAACTGTGAGCTCCCACTCGCTCCATACATCCTAAAAGATTGAGAACACTATGATCAAAAACTAGAGTTTACGGTCAAAAACCTTTATTATTTCAGATTTTACGGGTATATTTTATTTTCGAACCAAAGAAATGTATTTACCATAATTTTCTTACAAAAAAAAAACTAGAGTTCTGGTGCTGCGGTGTGTAGTAGTAGTAGTAGTTGAGCTAAAAATAACGAAACTATTAAGATTTTGGATGAATTTATCTCTCTTTGGGCAACTAAATACAGTAATAGGATATGATAGCATCAACATTTTACATTTTTAATTTTCTTGTTTTTGATTTTATATTGATGAAGAATTTAAACAGAACTTCAACTAGTTTTTTTTTTGTTCGAAATAGATGAAATGTCCAATACCTCAGTTAAACTAAGAGGCTACTTTCTGTAAAATTATGTCTATTGATAAAATTGTTAGTGTCAAAAACTTTTTTAACAAGAGGACATTTTTCAACTAAAAGTAAAGAGCTACTTGACTAAATCAAGAGGACATTTTTCAACTATAAGTAATGAGCTGCTAGACTAAATAAAAAAAATCATGAATTTATACATGTTTTAACTATACACAGTTTTAACTAGCTAGGGCTAACTTTGTTAACGATGGATCATTGAGGACATTTTTCAACTAAAAGTAAAGAGCTACTAGACTAAATCAAAGATGTGCAGAAATAATAACGAATAATTATTCAAACTTAAATTTTCTGTAAACTTTTGTCTAGTGATGAACTTGTTAGTGACAAAAACTTTTTTTCCACAGGAGAACATTTTCAAGTAAAAGTAAAGAGCTGCTAGACTAAATAAAAATCATGAATTTATGCAAAGTTTTAACTATATAGGGCTAAATTTATTAACGATGGATCATTGAGGACTTTGTTCGACTAAAAGAAAAGAGCTACTAGTATAAATCAAAGATATGCAGAAATAATAACGAATAATTTTTAAAAATTAAATTTTCTGTAAACTGTTGTATATTGTGAGAATTGTCAGATTGACATGATATCTTTTTCCACAAGAGGACATTTTCAACTAAAAGTAAAGAGATGCTAGACTAAATAAAAAATCATGAATTTATGCAGAGTTTTAACTAGCTAGGGCTAAATTTGTTAACGATGGATCATTGAGGACATTTTTCAACTAAAAGTAAAGAGCTACTAGACTAAATCAAAGATCTGCAGAAATAATAACGAATAATTATTCAAACTTAAATTTTCTGTAAACTTTTGTCTAGTGATGAACTTGTTAGAGTGACAAAAACTTTTTTCACAAGAGGACATTTTTCAACTAAAAGTAAAGAGCTACTAGACTAAATCAAGAGGACATTTTTCAACTAAAAGTAAAGAGCTGCTAGACTAAATAAAAAAAAAATCATGAATTTATGAACTGTTTGCACTATATTAGTTTAAACTTGTTAACAATGGATTATTGAGGACATATTTCAACTAAAAGTAAAGAGCTGCTAGACTAAATCAAAGATAAGCAGAGACTATAACGAATAATTGTTCAAAGTTAAATTTTTTGTAAACTTTTGTCTAGTGATGAACTTGTTAGTGACAAAACTTTTCTTCCACAAGAGAACATTTTCAAGTAAAAGTAAAGAGCTGCTAGACTAAATAAAAAATCATGAATTTATGCACAGTTTTAACTAGCTAGGGCTAAATTTGTTAACGATGGATTTTTAAGTAACAACTTTTAACTTTTAAGTAACAAAAAATAATTGGAGGACAACTAGGTTCCCCCCCCCACCCCTCACACATCACCTTTTTACAAAATCGTCTAATGGGAGCCACGGAGCCGAAGGCCGGCCACGGGTGGGACCCCACCTCCAAGGTTAGGATAGGTTAGGTTACCTAACATTTCTAGGTGGGCCCCTCACCCCCGGGGCCACGGGGACCGAGAGCCTACCACGGGTGGGACCCCCACCACCAAGGTTAGGTTAGGTTACCTAACATTTCTAGGTGGGCCCCCACCCCCGCGGGCCACGGGGACCGAAAGCCTACCACGGGTGGGACCCCCACCACCAAGGTCAGGTTACCTAAGATTTCTAGGTGGGCCCCCCACCCCCAGGGCCACGGGACCAAAAGCCTGACAAGGGTGGGACCCTCACCACCAGGGTTAGGTTAGGTTAGATTAGGTTACCTAACATTTCTAGGTTAACTTACATCAGGTTAAGTGGCGCACCACTTAACCTGATGTAAGTTAACCTAGAAATGTTAGGTAACCTAATCTAACCTAACCTAACCTTGGTGGTGAGGGTCCCACCCGTGGCAGGCTTTCGGTCCCTGTGGCCCCGGGGGTGGGGGGCCCACCTAGAAATGTTAGGTAACCTAACCTTGGTGGTGGGGGTCCCACCCGTGGTAGGCTTTCGGTCCCCGTGGCCCCGGGGGTGGGGGGGCCACCTAGAAAAGTTAGGTAACCTAACCTTGGTGGTGGGGGTCCCACCCGTGGGAGGCTTTCGGTCCCCGTGGCCCCGGGGGTGAGGGGCCCACCTAGAAATGTTAGGTAACCCAACCTATCCTAACCTTGGTGGTGGGGTCCCACCCGTGGCCGGCCTTCGGCTCCGTGGCTCCCATTAGACGATTTTGGAAAAAGGTGATGTGGGAGGGGGGGGGGTGGGGGGAGCCTAGTTGTCCTCCAATTTATTTTTTGTTACTTAAAAGGGTCACTAGAATCTTTTTTCAATTAGAATGAACCCCCTCTCGACTGTTGTGCTTCGAGTTGGAGTACAAATCTTTTTCAATCCCAACTTTTACCGGCTTATGTATAAATTTCATTACTTAAAAAACTTTCCCCCAGGGAGTGAAGGGTCCATTTTATCTCTAAGGACATAGTTATTGAGTATTTCAATTATGCTGAAGAAAAAAAATCCATCTCAAAATTAATTAGACGATTTTGGAAAAATATGCACATTATGACAAGAACTTTCATATATATGAAGTTACTTTGTTCACGTAGAAATAACTCTATTTCTGAAAAACAAGTCATAGAATGGCTTATGACATTAGAGGTCTTATGCAAATGAAAAGAAGACATAAAATGAACTTGTTTTCCATGATCCTATAGGTCAGCATGTATTAATTTGATTAAGGAAAGGAAATATGCCGTTATTACCGCATATTGTTTAGTGTTTGATGTCATTAACTTCAGTGCATATTGAAATATAGATAGATATATATATATATATAAAGTAATGAATACTCCAAATGAACTCACCGGTCCTTCAATGGCTAATGTACGTTTAAATTTTAATTCATATTTTCCCCTATGGATTTTACATATTTGAACCATAGAAATATATTTTCTATAATTTTTTACAAAAACGAGACGATTTATACAAAAACTAAGATAAAAACTCCCAACATTTAATTCTATTAAGCAATGTCGCAGCGTTGGAGCTAATTTTTTAAACAGTATCGTTAGTTTTGAACTGGGTTTTCAAACACCTAGATAATTAAATGCCTTTATACTTGGTGTTTATAAAAAGTAACGCATTAACATAGTAGTTTGTTCAAAGTAAAACATTAAACTATGCTTCAGATAATCAAATAAAAAAGTCTTATTCAATATTTTTAATAATAATAAACTTTGTTTTTAAATTCTAAAAAAGTTGTGTAAAGAGTGATGTCTTGAGGAGAGGGGTGACATTTTCTTATACGTAATAATTTCTGTTCGTTTATAAGCTTTGATGTTGCTTCTTACTTTCAGTTGAATTTTTTAAATTTAATTTCTTATCGTTTTAAATAATACCGTGTAATCCCGTTCTCTCTCCATGAACAATTCCGATACTTGTATATTATACACACATCGCAACTGTAGCATGACAATTTTTTTCGTGATTATAATTTAAAACTGTACATAAACTCTTGATTTTTTGTCGTGTTACTTATATAATACAGGAACATTTGGTTTTCTTTCCTAATTTTGAATTTTTAAACAAATTTAGCCCTAGCTAGTTAAAACTGTGTATAAATTTATGATTTTTTTCATTTAGTTTAGCAGCTCTTTACTTTTAGTTGAAAAATTTCCTCTTGTTGAAAAAAAGTTTTTGTCACTATAACAAGTTCATCAATATACGAAAGTTGACGGACAATTTAAGTTTGAACATCTATTCTTTATTATTTCTGCACATCTTTGATTTAGTCTAGTAGCTCTTTACTTTTAGTTGAAAAATGTCCTCTTTTTGAAAAAAAAGTTCTTGTCACTCTAACAAGTTTATCACTAGACAAAAGCTTACAGAAAATTTAAGTTTGAACAATTATTCGTTATTATTCCTGCTCATCTTTGATTTAGTCTAGCAGCTCTTTACTTTTACTTGAAAATGTCCTCTTGTTGAAAAAAAAGTTTTTGTCACTCTAACAAGTTTATCACTAGACATAAGTTTACAGAAAATTTAAGTTTGAACAATTATTCGTTATTATTTCTTCAAAACTTTGATTTAGTCTAGTAGCTCTTTACGTTTAGTTGAAAAATGTCCTCAATCATCAATCGTTAACAAATTTAGCCCTAGCTAGTTAAAACTGTGTATAAATTCATGATTTTTTTTATTTAGTCTAGCAGCTCATTACTTTTAGTTGAAAAATGTCCTATTGATTTAGTCCAGTAGCTCTTTGCTTTTAGTTGAAAAATGTCCTTTTGTGAAAAAAGTTTTTGTCACTCTAACAAGTTCATCACTAGACAAAAGTTTACAGAAAATTTAAGTTTGAACAATTACTCGTTATTATCTCTGCACATCTTTGATTTAGTCTAGTAGCTCTTTACTTTTAGTTGAAAAATGTCCTCAATGATCCATTGTTAACAAATTTAACCCTAGTTAGTTAAAACTGTGCATAAATTCATGATTTTTTTATTTAGTCTAGCAGCTCTTTACTTTTAGTTGAAAATGTCCTCTTGTGGAAAAAAAGTTTTTGTCACTCTAACAAGTTCATCACTAGACAAAAGTTTACAGAAAATTTAAGTTTGAACAATTATTCGTTATTATTTCTGCACATCTTTGATTTAGTCTAGTAGCTCTTTACTTTTAGTTGAAAAATGTCCTCAATGATCCATCGTTAACAAATTTAGCCCTAGCTAGTTAAAACTGTGCATAAATTCATGATTTTTTATTTAGTCTAGCAGCTCTTTACTTTTACTTGAAAATGTTCTCTTGTGGAAAAAAAGTTTTTGTCACTCTAACAAGTTCATCACTAGACAAAAGTTTACAGAAAATTTAAGTCTTATTTTTTTTATTTAGTCTAGCAGCTCATTACTTTTAGTTGAAAAATGTCCTCTCGATTTAGTCTAGTAGCTCTTTAATTTTAGTTGAAAAATGTCCTCTTGTGAAAAATTTTTTTGACACTAACAAGTTTATCAATAGACATAAGTTTACAGAAAGTAACCTCTTAGTTTAACTGAGGTATTGGACCTTTCATCTATTTCGAACAAAAACAAAAAAACTAATTGAAGTTGTGTTTAAATTCTTCATCAATATAAAATCAAAAACAAGAAAATTAAAAATGTAAAATGTTGATGTTATCATATCCTATTACTGTATTTAGTTGCCCAAAGAGATATAAATTCATCCAAAATCTTAATAGTGTCGTTATTTTTAGCTCAACAACTACTACTACAACTACTACACACCGCTGCACCAGAACTCTAGTTTTTTGTGTTTTTTTTGTAAGAAAATTATTGTAAATAAAATTATTTGGTTCGAAAATAAACTATCCCCGTAAAATCTGAACTAATACAGGTTTTTGACTGTAAACTCTAGTTTTTGATCATAGTGTTCTCAATCTTTTAGGATGTATGGAGCGAGTGGGAGCTCACAGTTGAGGAGGAGCTTCTTCTCTGTACTAGTACATCATTTGATGTTACTGACGAGCTCACAGTTGAGGAGGAGGAGCTTCTTCTCTGTACTAGTACAGAAATTGATGCTACGAGCCAAATGTGTATTGTAGATGACGAGCGATTGAAACCAGGTTTATCTTCAATTAGAGTACGTGAAGATTTATTTGAGGAGATGTCTCCTTTGTTCGATATACCTATAAATGATAATAAGATTGAATATATACCACCCCCTCTCATAGATATAATGGTAGTGGAGGATATTGATAGTGAAGTTATGATAATTGAACCAGACATTATATATTTAAAAACCATTATAAATATTGATATTTCACGTGAATAAAAATATTTAGAAGAATAATTTATATCTTATCATTGATAGAAAACTTGACTGTGGACTGATAGTACTCTATTGGGATGATCTAATCAAACTGAACTATTCATCTACAGAAGTCTCTGCTGGTATCCTTATTCTATACATATCTAGTAGGAGAAAATAAATATAGTATAAACAAATTTATTTTATGATTATAATATAAAACTCATTATGCATATCAATAATTAGTTTTATCGTTAAATGATATATGAGAACTCTTCCACCACGGTTTTCGTTGTTTAAAATCCATTTCGTAGAATGACCTCTTATGTTGTCTCTTAAAGGACAACTTTTTCTCTTCTCTTAGAACATATTCATCATAATATTGAGTGTTACAGCTGCATCATGGAAAATAATCACAATCATAGTATAACTTTTCCTATCTTCTACGGAAAAATTTAGATGTGAACTTTAAATATTTATGTCTTTGTGAACTTAAAACTGAAGTGGAAGCTTTTTATTTTCTCTGGTGAAATTAGAATGGAATCATGTTCTTTGGTAATATTCAGAACAGAATTTGAACTTTTCTATCTTTTATGAAAAATTGAGCCTGCTAGTAGCATTATTATCTCTAAAATTCTTTTTCTTACATCTCTGATCTTTTTAATAAATATTCTGAACGTTTGACGTTCTATCATAACCCAAAAATAATGAACACTTAACAAAATAATGCATAAAGTATTTTTAATGAAATAACGACATGTAGAATAGTAATATAAAAATATGTTAAATACATTATTATACATTATTAGTACACTTGCGTTTCACTTTCCGTCAATTCATCTTTATATTCATTGATGATATTGTCTGCTAATGTCCTTTTTATTCTGCCTGCGATTTCACTGTCTATTGTCACATTATTTTTACATAGATAGCAGTTTTGACACATTGACAAGATATGATTTATGATGTTGGTGCAGGTGTATCCATGTCTTCTTTTTCTCTTTGCTTTCATTCGAATGCTAACACCGGAAAGACGGCGATAAGATCTATCAACAGCTAACATGCTACCAGAACCATTAGCTAGAAGTTGTCCCTCTTCATCAAATCTTATTTTTACGTTGGCATTCTCTTTGGGTACTAATTTCTCTGGTAATGTTACTCTCGCATATCCACCGTTTGCATGATGGAAATTCTTGGGTACTCCAAAGGAATCTAACTTCTCGCTATCATGACAACTCATGCATACATTTCCAATAGTGTTACCACTTGCACTTGTTTCATAGTTCAGGCATTTCTCCTTGTCAGCATTCAATACGACGATGATTTTATCATGTGTAAAGACTTTCGTCGAGTAATTCATCTTCACTTTTTTATAGATATGAATTGTGTGTTTATCCTACCACTGCGAAAAAAATACAGATTTAATGCACGTATTAAACTAGGTAGTGTCGATAACCTGCCATAGAGTACCAGTGGGAAAGCCGCGTCGTATCTATGACCAAGCACAGAGTACGATTGGTAGAGCCGTAAGCATATTTCTTGTCATTTTAAGATACGTAAAAAAGTTAAAAAAATACCATGTTAAAAAAATTCAAAAATTATTTTAAAAAATGGGGGGGAGGGGTCCCGATGGTCTTTGGGGACTCGAGGTGCATTAGGGGGACCGGGATCCTTTGGGGTTGGGGTAGGGGACCTCACGATACTGTTCAAATGGAACTTGTATATTATAACGACCACAGAGTTTCACCCTAAAATCCTCTTCTAAAACATCTTCTAAAATCATCTTTTAAAATGTCTCTAACTGTTTCGCCGAAATAATTCCCTAAAATGTCTAAAACGGTTTCGCCCATTTCAACTTGTAAAATGGGTTTAGGATGGACATTAAGAAAATAACTGGTTCTGAAAATATATAATGATGCCTTAAAAAATTATTAAAAAATGGGGGCTCAGGGGCCTTTGGGGCGGTGGGGGCCCTTTGGGCGCCGGGGGGACCTTTGGGGACCGGGGGCTTCCTTCGGGGTGGTGTTAGGGGGGAGTGGAGCCGTTTGGGGGTGGGTTAGGGGGATCTGAGCCCTTTGTGGTTGGGGTAGAGAGCTCACGACACTGTTCAAATGGAACTTGTGTATTATAACGACCACAGAGTTTCACCCTCAAATCCTCTTCTAAAAACATCTTCTAAAATCATCTTTTAAAATGGTTCTAACTGTTTCGCCGAAATAATTCCCTAAAATGTCTAGAACGGTTTCGCCCAAATAATCCCTAAACGTAATTTCTGCGTGTTCCTTTTGTTTTTGACATCCCTGCGCTGTCACATTTGAAATTTCTAGGAAACCCTTTTCCTGCGTTAATCTCTTCATCTCATAAATGTTCCTAGCTACACTATTATGGTTTCGTTAGAATATCAATTTATCTCTCCGACTTAAAGATCAGTGAAGCCGTATTTAAAAATAGAATTTCTATCTCTTTAGACTCCTGCATAATTCCAAGATAACAAGTGATGTCATTTCTAATTCCTGTCACTAAAGATCAATGAAGCCCTATTTAAAAATAGAACATTAATTTTTCTCTCTGACCTAAAGAGCGTTTATCCCTCAGACCTAAGATCAAAGAAGCCATATTTGTTTCTTTATTCCCCTTTTCGTAAATCAATAATCCGCCTAGCGATTATGTAAATCAAGTTCTCAGAAATTCTTTCCCCTTTCGTGAATCAATAATTACCCTCGATTATGTAAATCAATTTCATCGAAACCATGAAACATCCATCAAAGTGAGAAAAATGCTGTTTTTCCATTCTCACTGACAAAAACCATAAAACATCCATAAATTGCTGTACTCGTCGCTGTTTTTTTCATTCTCACTGACAAAAACCATTAAACAGACATAAATTGATGTTGACAGCCATGAAAAACATCAAATAAATTTACCAACACACATAACCGTCAAAAAAAAATACATCAAAGTGAGAAAAATCATGTTTTTTCAAGTGAGAAAAATTCTTTTTTTTCATTATCACTGACAAAAACCATAAACCACGTGGTTCACCCGGGACCTCATGAGGCCTTTCTACTGGTATAATAGAACTTCATTTTTTAAAACTATCTTGCATCATAAAACCAGATTCTTAGAGGGGAAACCGAATATTTTCAGCTGGGTTAACGCCTGCGTGGAAATCGAAATCTTTAATGCACCTGCGTTGTGCTTAAGAACCGGACATAAGGATTGTGCTAAGATCATACCTCTACCTGTTAACTGTTTTATTTGATTAATTCAACATAACAAAAAACATAGACCCCCAACAGAGAGCAGAGCCCGTGAAATTGGGTATTATTAATAGTAAAAAACACAGAAAAAAAAAACACAACAGAAAAACCTTTTCTCAGCATAACGAAGAAAAAAAAAAAAAAACATAACAAAACAAAAAGAAAACAAACGCTGAACAAGTGAGCATGGAAGGCTATCACAACATGAGTAACAAATATAAACTAAAAAAAAATAATAATAAAATTTCTATTCCACCATCACAGGTCATATAATTTTAATATTTTCTTCTTTAGAACTGATATTTGCTGAAATTACTCAATTTGAATTCTATCTTTCAATCTATATTTATTTGAAATAAATGGTATTTGGTATCTAATTGAAAATCTAGATCTTTCACAATTAACAAAGGGAATTCGATATATTCCAGAACACCTAAGAGCCGAAGGAGGGGGTAGAATCAACAGAGATTTTTCATAAAAATAACTACTAGGATGTTGTATTTTAAAATGCCGTATTGAAATATTAAGTTCTCTTGTATGTTTCAAATCTAATAAATTCAAGAAAAAAAATAATGTTTCAGTTTCCGATGCATCTCTAAGTTTTGATAAACGACGTAAAAAGTTTCTGAGTATTCTCACTGTTTTGTTTTGAAGGATATATAGGGGTTTTATATGCGCCCAAAAAGTATTTAAATAAATAATTGTTCAGTAATTTAAATAAAGAACAATCAAAGAATGATGAATTATTTTCAAAACTGAAAATGGAAAAACATGTTGCAAACGATACATAGAACCAATATTTTGAAAAAGTTTCACCCTTAAATGATCAATATGAGTTTGAAATGACACAAGGGGATCATTAAAAACTTCTTAATAACGATATGATTGAACTCTACATATTTTATGCTCACCAACTTGAAGCTCCTGACATGAAATTTTTTAGTAGCATGTTTTGAATAATCAAAAACCATAAATTCAGTCTTCTCAAAATTAAGTACTAAATAATTAGAAACAAATCATCGATTAACTGAACTAACAGTGTTAAACAAATTTTGAATCAATGTAGATGAATCCTTCGCTTTAACAGAAACAGCTGTGTCATATGCGAATAAAATTGCAAGACCATTATTTCCCTGCAAACATCGTGGAAGATCATTAATATACATCAAAAATAAAAGCGGACCTAATACCGAGCCTTGTGGGACACCAATATCTTCAAGATCATTTAAACTAGACAAATGTCCATCAACATCTATCACGATTTTACGTCCATAAAGGTATGATCTTATTATTTCTAGTCCTTTCCCTCTTATACCGGAATTATCCATTTTATGAAAAAGAATTTCATGGTTTAAAGTGTCAAATGTTTTTCTAACATCATAAAAATCAGTAGATACATGATAATTACTATCTAAGCAGTCATTTATTTCTAATACAAGAGCTGCAGCTGCTTTTTCCGTCGAATGGCTTGCCCCAAATCCAAACTAATATTTGGTAAAAAAAAAAATATTTTATCTAGATAATTAGTAATCCTTGCTTTTAAAATGTTTTTCAATACTAATAGGGAGCCAGGTATTACTCCCGTACGAACACACTGCTGCCATCTACAATTGAGTCTAACGCTGACAGGTTATAATTCATTCAAGGATTATTGATCCACAAAGGGGAGAGAATTTCCGAGAACTAGATTTCTGGGAAATTGATTTGCATAATCAGCGGGGGATTATTGATCCACAAGGAGAATTAAGAAACAGTATGGCTTCTTTGATCTTTAGGTCTGAGGAATAAATGAAATCACTTGTTTCCTAGGAATTATACGGGACTCTAAAGAGATAGATATTCTATTTTTAAATATGGCTTCTCTGATCTTTAGGCTTAGCGATAAATTAATGTTCTATCGAAGCCTTAATAGAGTAACCAAGAACACCTTAGAGATGAAGAGATTAACGCGGGAATTTTTCCTGTGGATTTCAAATGTAAAAGCGGAGGGATGTCAAAACAAAAGGAATACTCAGAAACTATGTTTAGAGATTATTTTAGCGAAACCGTTTGAGATATTTTAGAAGATGATTTGGGCGAGACAGTTTGAGACATTTTAGAAATGATTTAGGCAAAAAAGTTTGAGACATTTTAGAAGATGATTTTAGAAGATGATTTGGGGTGAAACTCTGTGGTCGTTATAAAACACAAGTTCCATTTGAACAGTATTGTGAGGTCCCCTACCCCAACCCCAACCCCGAAGGACACCCCCGGCCCTAAAGGCCCCCCGGGCCCCCAAAGGCCCCCCATTTTTTAAAATACTTTTTTGAATCAATTTGTTTGTATGTCTGGATTGGTGTTTGCAAGTCCTAATGTTTGTTTTGGTGGGTTGTATGTCTAAAGTGCCTGTCTTTCTCTGTTTGAATGTCTGAATCTTTTTGTTTGCATGTCTAGGCTGGTGTTTGCAAGACCAAGAATTTGTCTTTTGTTGGTTTGTATGTTCAAAGATTCTGTCTTTCCATGTATGTTTGTATGAATCTATTTTTTTACATATAAGGGTTGGTGTTTACAAATTCGAATATTTGCTATTGTTTGTTTGTATGTATGAAGTGCATGTTATGATATGTTTTTTTGTCTGATTATATTGTTTTGAATGTATGGTCTAGTGTTTGCAAGTCCAAGAATTTGTCTTTGTTGGTTTGAATGTCTAAAGTGCCTGTCTTTCTATGTTTGTAGGTCTGAATCTATTTGTTTGCATGTCTGAGTTGGTGTTTGCAAGTCCATGAATTTGTCTTTGCTGGTTTGAATGTCTAAAGTGCCTGTCTTTCTCTATTTGTATGGGTGAATCTATTTTTTTGCAAGTCTGGGTTGGTGTTTGGAACTCCGAGAATTTGTCTTTGATGGTTTGAATGTCTAAAGCTCCTGTCTTTCTCTGTTTGTATGTCTGAATCTATTTGTTTGCGTGTCTGGGTTGGTGTTTGCAAGTCCAAGCATTTATCTTTCTTGGATTGAATGTCTAAAGTGTCTGTCTTTCTCTGTTTGTATGTCTGAGTTTATTTGTTTGAATGTCTGGGTTGGTGTTTGCAAGTCCGAGAATTTGTCTTTGTTGGTTTGAATGTCTAAAGTGCCTATCTTTCTCTGTTTGAATGTCTGAATCTATTTGTTTGCATGTCTGGTTTGGTGTTTGCAAGTCCAAGAATTTATCTTTGTTGGTTTGAATGTCTAAAGATCCTGTCTTTCTCTGTTTGTATGTCTGAATCTATTTGTATGCACATCTGGGTTGGTGTTTGCAAGTCCAAGAATTTGTCTTTGTTGGTTTGAATGTCTAAAGTGTCTGTCTTTCTCTGTTTGTTCGTCTGAATCTATTTGTTTGCATGTCTGGGTTGGTGTTTGAAAGTCCAAGAATTTGTCTTTGTTGGATTGAATGTCTAAAGTTCCTGTCTTTCTCTGTTTGTATGTCTGAATCTATTTGTATGAAAGTCTGGGTTGGTGTTTGCAAGTCCAAGAATTTGTCTTTGTTGGTTTGTATGTCTAAAGAGCCTATCTTTCTCTGTTTGTATGTCTGAATCTATTTGTTTGCATGTCTGGGTTGGTGTTTGCAAGTCCGAGAATTTGCCTTTGTTGGTTTGAATGTCGAAAGTGACTGTCTTTCTCTGTTTGTATGTCTGAATATATTTGTATGAATTTCTGGGTTGGTGTTTGCACGTCCAAGAATTTGTCTTTGCTGGTTTGAATGTCTAAAGTACATGTCTTTCTCTGTTTGTATGTTTGAATCTATCTTTTGGCACGTCTGGGCTGGTGCTGGCAAGTCCAAAAGTTTGTCTTTGTCGGTTTGTATATCTAAAGTGTCTGTCTTTCACTGTTAGTAGGATTGAATGTATTTGTTTGCATGTCTGGGTTGGTGATTGCAAGTCTAAGTATTTGTCTTTGTTGGTTTGAATGTCTAAAGTGCTTGTCTTTCTCTGTTTGTATGCGTGAATCTATTTTTTTGCAAGTCTGGGTTAGTGTTTGCAAGTCCAAGAATTTGTCTTTGTTGGTTTGAATGCCTAAAGTGTCTGTCTTTCTCTGTTTGTTCGTCTGAATCTATTTGTTTGCATGTCTGGGTTGGTGTTTGCAAGTCCAAGAATTTGTCTTTGTTGGTTTGAATGTCTAAAGTTCCTGTCTTTCTCTGTTTGTATGTCTGAATCTATTTGTATGAATGTCTTGGTTGGTGTTTGCAAGTCCAAGAATTTGTCTTTGTTGGATTGAATGTCTAAAGTTCCTGTCTTTCTCTGTTTGTATGTCTGAATCTATTTGTATGAAAGTCTGGGTTGGTGTTTGCAAGTCCAAGAATTTGTCTTTGTTGGTTTGTATGTCTAAAGAGCCTATCTTTCTCTGTTTGTTTGTCTGAATCTATTTGTTTGCATGTCTGGGTTGGTGTTTGCAAGTCCGAGAATTTGCCTTTGTTGGTTTGAATGTCGAAAGTGTCTGTCTTTCTCTGTTTGTATGTCTGAATATATTTGTATGAATGTCTGGGTTGGTGTTTGCAAGTCCAAGAATTGGTCTTTGCTGGTTTGAATGTCTAAAGTACATGTCTTTCTCTGTTTGTATGTTTGAATCTATTTGTTTGTATGTCTGGGTTGGTGCTTGAAAGTCCAAAAATTTGTCTTTGCTGGTTTGAATGTCTAAAGTGCATGTCTTTCTATGTTTGTAGGTCTGAATCTATTTGTTTGCATGTCTGAGTTGGTGTTTGCAAGTCCATGAATTTGTCTTTGTTGGTTTGAATGTCTAAAGTGCCTGTCTTTCTCTATGTGTATGGGTGAATCTATTTGTTTGCATGTCTGGGTTAGTGTTTGCAAGTCCAAGAATTTGTCTTTGTTGGTTTGAATGCATAAGGTCCCTGACTATCTCTATTTTTATGTGTAACTTTAGTTCTTTGAATGTCTGGGCTGGTTCTTGAAAGTCCAAGAAAGATTGTATGTTGGTATTAATGTCTAATGTGCCTGTAACTATCTGTATGTATGTCTGAATCTTTTTGTTTAAATTTCAGGGTTTGGTGTTTATAGGCCGATGAATTTTTGTTTGTTGGTTTGAATGTCCAGAGTGCCTGTCTTTCTCTCTTTGTATATCTGAATCTATTTGTATGCATGTCTGGGTTGATGATTGCAAGTTCAAGAATTTGTCTTTGTTGGTTAAATATCTAAAGTGCCAGTCCTTCTCTGTTTGTATGTCTGAATATATTTGTATACATGTCTTGTTTGATGTTTGCAAGTCCAAGAATTTGACTTTGTTGTTTTGAATGTCTAAAGTGTCTATCTTTCTCTGTTCGTATGTCTGAATCTGTTTGTTTGCGTGCCTGGGTTGGTGTTTGCAAGTCCAAGAATTTGTCTTTGTTGGTTTGGATGTCTAAAGTGTCTGTCTTTCTCTGTTTGTATGTCTGAATCTATTTATTTATATGTCTGGGATTGATGTTTGCAAATCCAAGAATTTGTCTTTGTTGGTTTGAATGTCAAAAGTGTCTGTCTTTCTCTGTTTGTATATCTGAATCTATTTTGTTTGCGTGTCGGGGTTGGTGTTTGCAAATCCAAAAATGTCTTTGTTGGTTTGAATGCCTAAAGTGTCTGTCTTTCTCTGTTTATTTGTCTGAATCTATTTGTTTGCGTGTCTGGGTTTGTGTTTGCAAGTCCAAGAATATGTCTTTGATGGTTTGAATGTCTAAAGTGACTGTCTTTCTCTGTTTTAATGTCGAAATCTATTTGTTTACTTGTCAGGGTTGGTGTTTGCAAGTCCAAGAATTTTTCTTTGTTGGTTTGCATGTCTAAAGTGACTGTCTTTCTCTGTTTGTATGTGTAAATCTATTTGTTTGCATGTCTGGGTTTGTGGTTGCAAGTCCAAGAATTTGTCTTTGTTGGTTTGAATGTCTTAAGTGTCTGTCTTTCTCTGTATGTATGTCTGAATCTATTTGTTTACATGTCTGGGTTGGTGTTTGCAAGTCCAAGAATTTGTCTTTGTTGGTTTGAATGTCTAAAGTGCCTGTCTTTCCCTGTTTGTATGTCTGAATCTATTTGTTTGCATGTCTGGGTTGGTGTTTGCAAGTCCTAGAATTTGTCTTTGTTGGTTTGAAAGTCTAAAGTGTCTTTCTTTCTCTGTTTGTATGTTTGAATCTATTTGTTTGCATGTGTGGGTTGGTGTTTCCAAGTCCAAGAATTTGTCTTTGTTGGTTTGAATGTCTAAAGTTCCTGTCTTTCTCTATTTGTATGTCTGAACTTACTTGTTTGCATGTCTGGGTTTGTGTTTTTAAGTCCAAGCATTGGTCTTTGTTGTTTTGAATGTCTAAAGTGCCAGTATTTCTCTGTTTGTATGTCTGTATCTATTTGTTAGCATGTCTAAGTCGATGTTTTAAAGTCCAAGAATTTGTATTTGTTGCTTTGAATGTCTAAATTGACTGTCTTTATCTTTTTATATGTCTGAATCTATTTTTTTTCGTGTCTGGGATTGGTATTTGCATATCCAATAATTTGTCTTTGATGGTTTGAGTGTCTAAAGTGTCTGTCTTTCTCTGTTTGCATGTCTGAATCTATTTGTTTGCGTGTCTGGGTTGGTGTTCAAAACAAAGATTCAGACATACAACCATAGAAAGACAGTAACTTTAGACTTTCATACCAACATAGACAAATTCTTGGAATTGTAAACACCAGCCCAGACATGCAAACAAATATATTCAGACATACAAACAGAGAAAGACAGACACTTTAGACATTCAAACCAACAAAGACAAATTCTTGGACTTGCAAACACCAACCCACACATGCAAACAAATAGATTCAGACATACAAACAGAGAAAGACAGGTACTTTAGACATTCAAACCATCAAAGACAAATTCTTGGACTTGCAAATACCAACTCAGACACGCCAACAAATAGATTCAGACATGCAAACAGAGAAAGACAGACACTTTAGACATTCAAACCATCAAAGACAAATTCTTGGATATGCAAACACCAATCCCAGACACGCAAACAAATAGATTCAGACATATAAACTGAGAAAGACAGGCACTTTAGACATTAAAACCAACAAAGACAAATTCTTGGACTTTCAAACACCAACCCAGACATGCAAACAAAATTTAAGTTTGAACTATTATTCGTTATCATTTCTGCACATCTTTGATTTAGTCTAGTAGCTCTTTACTTTTAGTTGAAAAATGTCCTCTTGTGGAAAAAAAAGTTCTTGTCACTCTAACAAGTTCATCACTAGACAAAAGTTTACAGAAAATTTAAGTTTGAACAATTATTCGTTATTATTTCTGCACATCTTTGATTTAGTCTAGTAGCTCTTTACTTTTAGTTCAAAAATGTCCTCAATGATCCATCGTGAACAAATTTAGCCCTAGCTAGTTAAAACTGTGCGTAAATTCATGATTTTTTTTATTTAGTCTAGCAGCTCTTTACTTTTCGTTGAAAATGTCCTCTTGTGGAAAAAAAGTTTTTGTCACTCTAACAAGTTCATCACTATACAAAAGTTTACAGAAAATTTAAGTTTGAACAATTATTCGTTATTATTTCTGCACATCTTTGATTTAGTCTAGTAGCTCTTTACTTTTAGTTGAAAAATGTCCTCAATGATCCATCGTTAACAAATTTAGCCCTAGCTAGTTAAAACTGTGCATAAATTCATGATTTTTTATTTAGTCTAGCAGCTCTTTACTTTTACTTGAAAATGTTCTCTTGTGGAAAAAAAGTTTTTGTCACTCTAACAAGTTCATCACTAGACAAAAGTTTACAGAAAATTTAAGTCTTATTTTTTTTATTTAGTCTAGCAGCTCATTACTTTTAGTTGAAAAATGTCCTCTCGATTTAGTCTAGTAGCTCTTTAATTTTAGTTGAAAAATGTCCTTTTGTGAAAAAATTTTTTGACACTAACAAGTTTATCAATAGACATAAGTTTACAGAAAGTAACCTCTTAGTTTAACTGAGGTATTGGACCTTTCATCTATTTCGAACAAAAACAAAAAAACTAATTGAAGTTGTGTTTAAATTCTTCATCAATATAAAATCAAAAACATGAAAATTAAAAATGTAAAATGTTGATGTTATCATATCCTATTACTGTATTTAGTTGCCCAAAGAGATATAAATTCATCCAAAATCTTAATAGTGTCGTTATTTTTAGCTCAACTACTACTACTACAACTACTACTCACCGCTGCCCCAGAACTCTAGTTTTTTGTGTTTTTTTTGTAAGAAAATTATGGTAAATACATTTATTTGGTTAGAAAATAAACTATCCCCGTAAAATCTGAACTAATACAGGTTTTTGACTGTAAACTCTAGTTTTTGATCATAGTGTTCTCAATCTTTTAGGATGTATGGAGCGAGTGGGAGCTCACAGTTGAGGAGGAGCTTCTTCTCTGTACTAGTACATCATTTGATGTTACTGACGAGCTCACAGTTGAGGAGGAGGAGCTTCTTCTCTGTACTAGTACAGAAATTGATGCTACGAGCCAAATGTGTATTGTAGATGACGAGCGATTGAAACCAGGTTTATCTTCAATTAGAGTACGTGAAGATTTATTTGAGGAGATGTCTCCTTTGTTCGATATACCTATAAATGATAATGAGATTGAATGTATACCACCCCCTCTCATAGATATAATGGTAGTGGAGGATATTGATAGTGAAGTTATGATTGAACTGAACCAGACATTATATATTTAAAAAACCATTGTGAATATTGATATTTCACGTGAATAAAAATATCTAGAAGAATTATTTATTTCTTATCATTGATAGAAAACTTGACTGTGGACTGATAGTACTCTATTGGGATGATCTAATCAAACTGAACTATTAATCTACAGAAGTCTCTGCTGTTATCCTTATTCTATACATTTCTAGTAGGAGAAAATAAATATAGTATAAACAAATTTATTGTATGATTATAATATAAAACTCATTATGCATATCAATAACTAGTTTTATCGTTAAATGATATATGAGAACTCTTCCACCACGGTTTTCGTTGTTTAAAATCCATTTCGTAGAATGACCTCTTATGTTTTCTCTTAAAGGACAACTTTTTCTCTTCTCTTAGAACATATTCATCATAATATTCAGTGTTACAGCTGCATCATGGAAAATAATCACAATCATAGTATAACTTTTCCTATCTTCTACGGAAAAATTTAGAAGTGAACTTTAAATTTTTATGTCTTGGTGAACTTAAAACTGAAGTGGAAGCTTTTTATTTTCTCTGGTGAAATTAGAATTGAATTGTGTTCTTTGATAAAATTCAGAAGAGAACTTGAACTTTTCTATCTTCTATGAAAAATTGAGCCTGCTAGTAGTATCATTATCTCTAAAATTTAAAATTCTTTTTCTTACATCTCTGACCTTTTTAATAAATATTCTGAACGTTTGACGTTCTATCATACCCTAAAAATAATGAACACTTAACAAAATAATGCATAAAATATTTTTAATGAAATAACGACATGTAGAACATTAATATAAAAATATGTTAAATACATTATTATACATTATTAGTACACTTGCGCTTCACTTTCCGCCAATTCATCTTTATATTCATTGATGATATTGTCTGTTAATGTCCTTTTTATTTTACCTGCGATTTCAATGTCTATTGTCACATTATTTTTACATAGATAGCAGTTTTGACACATTGACAAGATATGATTTATGATGTTGGTGCAGCTGTATACATGTCTTCTTTTTCCCTTTGCTTTCATTCGAATGCTAACACCGGAAAGACAGCGATAAGATCTATCAACGGCTAACATGCTACCAGAACCATTAGCTAGAAGTTGTCCCTCTTCATCAACTATTATTTTTACGTTGGCATTCTCTTTGGGTACTAATTTCTCTGGTAATGTTACTCTCGCATATCCACCGTTTGCATGATGGAAATTCTTGGGTACTCCAAAGGAATCTAACTTCTCGCTGTCATGACAACGCATGCATACATTTCCAATAGTGTTACCACTTGCACTCATTTGATAGTTCAGGTATTTCTCCTTGTCAGCATTCAACACGACGATGATTCTATCATCTATAAATACTTTCGTCAAATAATACATCTTCATTTTTTTACAGATATGAATTGTGTGTTTATCCTTCCACTGCGTAAAAAATACTGATTTAATGCACGCATTAAACTAGGTAGTGTCGATAACCTGCCATAGAGTACCAGTGGGAAAGCCGCGTCGTATCTATGACCAAGCACAGAGTACGATTGGTAGAGCCGTAAGAATATTTAATGTCATTTTAATATACTTAAAAAAGTTAAAAAAAATACCATTTTCAAAAAAATCAAAACTTATTTTAAAAAATGGGGGGGAGGGGTCCCGGTGGTCTTTGGGGACTCGACGTGCATTAGGGGGACCGGGGGCCTTTGGGGTTGGAGTAGGGGACCTCACAATACTGATCAAATGGAACTTGTGTATTATAACGACCATAGAGTTTCACCCTCAAATCCTCTTCTAAAACCTCTTCTAAAATCATCTTTTAAAATGTCTCTTACTGTTTCGCCGAAATAATTCCCTAAAATGTCTAAAACGGTTTCGCCCATTTCAACTTGTAAAATGGGTTTAGTATGGACATTAAGAAAATAACTTGTTCTGAAAAGATATAATGAAGCCTTAAAAAAGTATTAAAAATGGGGTCTCAGGGGCCTTTGGGACGGTGGGGGCCCTTTGGGAGCCCGGGGGACCTTTGGGTACGGGGGGCTTCCTAGGGGGTTGTGTTTTGGGGGGTCGGAGCCCTTTGTGGTTGGGGTAGGTTGATCTGAGCCCTTTGTGGTTGGGGTAGGGACCTCACGACACTGTTCAAATGGAACTTGTGTATTATAACGACCACAGAGTTTCACCCTCAAATCCTCTTCTAAAACATCTTCTAAAATCATCTTTTAAAATGGCTCTAACTGTTTCGCCAAAATAATTCCCTAAAATGTCTAAAACGGTTTCGCCCAAATAATCCCTAAACGTAATTTCTGCGTGTTCCTTTTGTTTTTGACATCCCTGCGCTGTAACATTTGAAATTTCTAGGAAACCCTTTTCCCGCGTTAATCTCTTCATCTCATAAATGATCCGAGCCATACGATTATGGTTTTGTTAGAATATCAATTTATCTCCTCGACTAAAAGATCTGTGAACCCGTATTTAAATATAGAATTTCTATCTCTTGAGATTCCCGCATAATTCCAAGATAACAAGTGATGTCATTTCTAATACCTGTCACTAATGATCAATGAAGCCCTATTTAAAAATAGAACATTAATTTTTCTCTCTGACTTAAAGAACGTTTATCCCTCAGACCTAAGATCAAAGAAGCCATACTTGTTTCTTTATTCCCCTTTTCGTAAATCAATAATCCCCCTAGCGATTATGTAAATCAAGTTCTCAGAAATTCTCTCCCCTTTCGTGAATCAATAATTCCCCTCGATTATGTAAATCAATTTCATCGAAACCATGAAACATCCATCAAAGTGAGAAAAATGCTGTTTTTCCATTCTCACTGACAAAAACCATAAAACATCCATAAATTGCTGTACTCGTCGCTGTTTTTTTCATTCTCACTGACAAAACCATTAAACAGACATAAATTGATGTTGACAGCCATGAAAAACATCAAATAAATTGACCAACACACATAACCGTCCAAAAAACATCCATCAAAGTGGGAAAAATCATGTTTTTTCAAGTGAGAAACATTCTGTTTTTTCATTATCACTGACAAAAACCATAAACCACGTGGTTCACCCGGGACCTCATGAGGCCTTTCTACTGGTATAATAGAACTTCATTTTTTTTAAAACTATCTTGCATCATAAAACCAGATTCTTAGAGGGGAAACCGAATATTTTCAGCTGGGTTAACGCCTGCGTGGAAATCGAAATCTTTAATGCACCTGCGTTGTGCTTAAGAACCGGACATAAGGATTGTGCTAAGATCATACCTCTACCTGTTAACTGTTTTATTTGATTAATTCAACATAACAAAAAACATAGACCCCCAACAGAGAGCAGAGCCCGTGAAATTGGGTATTATTAATAGTAAAAAACACAGAAAAAAAACACAACAAAAAAACCTTTTCTCAGCATAACGAAAAGAGAAAAAAAAAAAAAAAAAAAACAGAACAAAACATAAAGAAAACAAACGCTGAACAAGTGAGCATGGAAGGCTATCACAACATGAGTAAGAAATATAAACTAAAAAAAAAATAATAATAAAATTTCTATTCCACCATCACAGGTCATATAATTTTAATATTTTCTTCTTTAGAACTGATATTTGCTGAAATTACTCAATTTGAATTCTATCTTTCAATCTATATTTATTTGAAATAAATGGTATTTGGTATCTAATTGAAAATCTAGATCTTTCACAATTAACAAAGGGAATTCGATATATTCCAGAACACCTAAGAGCCGAAGGAGGGGGTAGAATCAACAGATTTTTCATAAAAATAACTACTAGGATGTTTTATTTTAAAATGCCGTATTGAAATATTAAGTTCTCTTGTATGTTTCAAATCTAATAAATTCAAGAAAAAAAAATAATGTTTCAGTTTCCGATGCATCTCTAAGTTTTGATAAACGACGTAAAAAGTTTCTGAGTATTCTCACTGTTTTGTTTTGAAGGATATATAGGGGTTTTATATGCGCCCAAAAAGTATGTAAATAAATAATTGTGCAGTAATTTAAATAAAGAACAATCAAAGAATGATGAATTATTTTCAAAACTGAAAATGGAAAAACATGTTGCAAACGATACATAGAACCAATATTTTGCAAAAGTTTCACCCTTAAATGATCAATATGAGTTTGAAATGACACAAGGGGATCATTAAAAACTTCTTAATAACGATATGATTGAACTCTACATATTTTATGCTCACCAACTTGAAGCTCCTGACATGAAATTTTTTAGTAGCACGTTTTGAATAATCAAAAACCATAAATTCAGTCTTCTCAAAATTCGGTACTAAATAATTAGAAACAAATCATCGATTAACTGAACTAACAGTGTTAAACAAATTTTGAATCAATGTAGATGAATCCTTCGCTTTAACAGAAACAGCTGTGTCATATGCGAATAAAATTGCAAGACCATTATTTCCCTGCAAACATCGTGGAAGATCATTAATATACATCAAAAATAAAAGCGGACCTAATACCGAGCCTTGTGGGACACCAATATCTTCAAGATCATTTAAACTAGACAAATGTCCATCAACATCTATCACGATTTTACGTCCATAAAGGTATGATCTTATTATTTCTAGTCCTTTCCCTCTTATACCGGAATTATCCATTTTATGAAAAAGAATTTCATGGTTTAAAGTGTCAAATGTTTTTCTAACATCATAAAAATCCGTAGATACATGATAATTACTATCTAAGCAGTCATTTATTTCTAATACAAGAGCTGCAGCTGCTTGTTCCGTCGAATGGCTTGCCCCAAATCCAAACTAATATTTGGTAAAAAAAAAAAATATTTTATCTAGATAATTAGTAATCCTTGCTTTTAAAATGTTTTTCAATACTAATAGGGAGCCAGGTATTAATCCCGTACGAACACACTGCTGCCATCTACAATTGAGTCTAACGCTGACAGGTTATAATTCATTCAAGGATTATTGATCCACAAAGGGGAGAGAATTTCCGAGAACTAGATTTCTGGGAAATTGATTTGCATAATCAGCGGGGGATTATTGATCCACAAAGGAGAATTAAGAAACAGGATGGCTTCTTTGATCTTTAGGTCTGAGGAATAAATGAAATCACTTGTTTCCTAGGAATTATACGGGACTCTAAAGAGATAGATATTCTATTTTTAAATATGGCTTCTCTGATCTTTAGGCTTAGCGATAAATTAATGTTCTATCGAAGCCATAATAGAGTAACCAGGAACACCTTAGAAATGAAGAGATTAACACGGGAATTTTTTCCTTTGGATTTCAAATGTAAAAGCGCAGGGATGCCAAAGCAAAAGGAATACGAAGAAATTATGTTTAGAGAATATTTGAGCAAAACCGTTTGAGACATTTTAGAAGATGATTTAGGCGAAACAGTTTGAGACATTTTAAAAGATGATTTAGGCAAAACAGTTTGAGATATTTTAGAAGATGATTTTAGAAGATGATTTGGGGTGAAACTCTGTGGTCGTTATAAAACACAAGTTCCATTTGAACAGTATTGTGAGGTCCCCTACCCCAACCCCAACCCCGAAGGACACCCCCGGCCCTAAAGGCCCCCCGGGCCCCCAAAGGCCCCCCATTTTTTTAAATACTTTTTTGAATCAATTTGTTTGTATGTCTGGATTGGTGTTTGCAAGTCCTAATGTTTGTTTTGTTGGTTTGTATGTCTAAAGTGCCTGTCTTTCTCTGTTTGCATGTCTGAATCTTTTTGTTTGCATGTCTGGGTTGGTGTTTGCAAGACCTAGAATTTGTGTTTGTTGGTTTGAATGTCTAAAGTGCCTGTCTTTCTCTGTTTTTATGTCTGAATCTATTTGTTTGCATGTCTGGGTTGGTGTTTGCAAGTTCAAGAATTTGTCTTTGTTGGTTTGAATGTCTAAAGTACCTGTCTTTCTCTGTCTGCATGTCTGAATCTATTTGTATGCATGTCTGGGTTGGTGTTTGCAAGTCCAAGAATTTGTTTTTGTTGGTTTGTATGTCTAAAGTGCCTGTCTTTCTCTGTTTATATGTCTGAATCTATTTGTTTGCATGTCTGGGTTGGTGTTTGGAACTCCGAGAATTTGTCTTTGTTGGTTTGGATGTCTAAAGTGCCTATCTTTCTCTGTTTGCATGTCTGAATCTATTTGTTTGCATGTCTGGTTTGGTGTTTGCAAGTCCAAGAATTTATCTTTGTTGGTTTGAATGTCTAAAGATCCTGTCTTTCTCTGTTTGTATGTCTGAATCTATTTGTATGCACATCTGGGTTGGTGTTTGCAAGTCCAAGAATTTGTCTTTGTTGGTTTGAATGTCTAAAGTGTCTGTCTTTCTCTGTTTGTTCGTCTGAATCTATTTGTTTGCATGTCTGGGTTGGTGTTTGCAAGTCCAAGAATTTGTCTTTGTTGGATTGAATGTCTAAAGTTCCTGTCTTTCTCTGTTTGTATGTCTGAATCTATTTGTATGAATGTCTTGGTTGGTGTTTGCAAGTCCAAGAATTTGTCTTTGTTGGTTTGTATGTCTAAAGAGCCTATCTTTCTCTGTTTGTTTGTCTGAATCTATTTGTTTGCATTTCTGGGTTGGTGTTTGCAAGTCCGAGAATTTGCCTTTGTTGGTTTGAATGTCGAAAGTGTCTGTCTTTCTCTGTTTGTATGTCTGAATATATTTGTATGAATGTCTGGGTTGGTGTTTGCAAGTCCAAGAATTTGTCTTTGTTGGTTTGTATATCTAAAGTACATGTCTTTCTCTGTTAGTATGTATGAATCTATTTGTTTACATGTCTGAGTTGGTGTTTGCAAGTCCAAGTATTTGTCTTTGCTGGTTTGAATGTCTAAAGTGCTTGTCTTTCTCTGTTTGTATGCCCGAATCTATTTGTTTGAATGTCTGTGTTGGTGTTTGCAAGTCCAAGAATTTGTCTTTTGTTGGTTTGAATATCTAAAGTGCCTGTATTTCTATGTTTTTATGCGTAAGTCTATTTTTTTGCAAGTCTGGGTTGGTGTTTGCAAGTCTAAAAATTTGTCTTTGTTGGTTTGAATGCATAAGGTCCCTGTCTATCTATATTTTTATGTCTGAATATATTCCTTTGCATGTCTGGGTTGGTGTTTGCAATTCCAAGAATTTATCCTTGTTGGTTTGAATGTCTAAAGTGCCTGTCATTCTCTGTTTGTAAGGCTGAATCTTTTTGTTTGCATGTCTGGGTTGATGTTTGCAAGTCCAAGAATTTTTCTTTGTTGGTTTGAATGCCTAAAGCGTCTGTCTTTCTCTGTTTGTATGTCTGAATCTGTTTGTTTGCATGTCTGGTTTGATGTTTGCAAGTCCAAGAATTTGTCTTTGTTGGTTAAATATCTAAAGTGCCAGTCCTTCTCTGTTTGTATGTCTGAATATATTTGTATACATGACTTGATTGATGTTTGCAAGTCCAAGAATTTGCCTTTGTTGTTTTGAATGTCTAAAGTGTCTGTCTTTCTCTGTTCGTATGTCTGAATCTGTTTGTTTGCATGCCTGGGTTGGTGTTTGCAAGTCCAAGAATTTGTCTTTGTTGGTTTGGATGTCTAAAGTGTCTGTCTTTCTCTGTTTGTATGTCTGAATCTATTTATTTATATGTCTGGGATTGATGTTTGCAAATCCAAGAATTTGTCTTTGTTGGTTTGAATGTCAAAAGTGTCTGTCTTTCTCTGTTTGTATATCTGAATCTATTTTGTTTGCGTGTCGGGGTTGGTGTTTGCAAGTCCAAAAATGTCTTTGTTGGTTTGAATGCCTAAAGTGTCTGTCTTTCTCTGTTTATATGTCTGAATCTATTTGTTTGCGTGTCGGGGTTGGTTTTTGCAAGTACAAGAATTTGTCTTTGATGGTTTGAATGTCTAAAGTGGCTGTCTTTCGCTGTTTGCACGTCTGAATCTATTTGTTGGCGTGTCTGGGTTGGTATTTGCAAGTCCAAGAATTTGTCATTGTTGGTTTGAATGTCTAAAGTGCCTGTCTTTCTCTGTTTGTATGTCTGAATCTATTTGTTTGCATGTCTGGGTTTGTGGTTGCAAGTCCAAGAATTTGTCTTTGTTGGTTTGAATGTCTTCAGTGTCTTTCTTTCTCTGTATGTATGTCTGAATCTATTTGTTTACATGTCTGGGTTGGTGTTTACAAGTCCAAGAATTTGTCTTTGTTGGTTTGAATGTCTAAAGTGCCTGTCTTTCCGTGTTTGTATGTCTGAATCTATTTGTTTGCATGTCTGGGTTGGTGTTTACAATTCCAAGAATTTGTCTTTGTTGGTTTGAAAGTCTAAAGTGCCTGTATTTCTCTGTTTGTATGTTTGAATCTTTGTGTTTTCATGTCTGGGTTGGTGTTTGCAAGTCCAAGATTTTGTTTCTGGTTGTTTGAACGTCTACATAACATGTCTATCTATGTGTTTATGTGTAGATCTACTTGTATGAATGTCTGGGTTGTTGTTTGTAAGTCAAAGCATTTCTATTTTGTGGTTTGTATGTATAAAGTGTCTGTCTTTATATTTTTTTAAATCTGAATCAATTTTTTAACGTGTGTGGGTTGGTGTTTGCAAGTCCAAGAATTTGTCTTTGTTGCTTTGAATATCTAAAGTGCCTGTCTTTCTCTTTTTATATGTCTGAATCTATTTGTTTGCGTGTCTGGGATTGGTGTTTGCATATCCAAGAATTTGTCTTTGATGGTTTGTATTTCTAAAGTGTCTATCTTTCTCTGTTTGCATGTCTGAATCTATTTGTTTGCGTGTCTGGGTTGGTGTTCAAAACAAAGATTCAGACATACAACCAGAGAAAGACAGAAAATTTAGACATTCATACCAACATAGACAAATTCTTGGAATTGTAAACACCAGCCCAGACATGCAAACAAATAGATTCAGACATACAAACAGAGAAAGACAGACACTTTAGACATTCAAACCAACAAAGACAAATTCTTGGACTTGCAAACACAAACCCACACATGCAAACAAATAGATTTAGACACACAAACAGAGAAAGACAGGTACTTTAGACATTCAAACCATCAAAGACAAATTCTTGGACTTGCAAACATCAACCCAGACACGCAAACAAATAGATTCAGACATGCAAACATAGAAAGATAGACACTTTAGAAATTCAAACCATCAAAGACAAATTCTTTGATATGCAAATACCAATCACAGACACGCAAACAAATATATTCAGACATATAAACAGAGAAAGACAGGCACTTTAGACATTAAAAGCAACAAAGACAAATTCTTGGAATTTCAAACACCAACCCAGACATGCAAACAAAATTTAAGTTTGAACTATTATTCGTTATTATTTCGGCACATCTTTGATTTAGTCTAGTAGCTCTTTACTTTTATTTGAAAAATGACCTCTTGTGGAAAAAAAAGTTCTTGTCACTAACAAGTTCATCACTAGACAAAAGTTTACAGAAAATTTAAGTTTGAACAATTATTCGTTATTATTTCTGCACATCTTTGATTTAGTCTAGTAGCTCTTTACTTTTAGTTGAAAAATGTCCTCAATGATCCATCGTGAACAAATTTAGCCCTAGCTAGTTAAAACTGTGCATAAATTCATGATTTTTTTTATTTAGTCTAGCAGCTCTCTACTTTTAGTTGAAAATGTCCTCATGTGGAAAAAAGTTTTTGTCACTCTAACAAGTTTATCACTATACAAAAGTTTACAGAAAATTTAAGTTTGAACATTTGTTCATTATTATTTCTGCACATCTTTGATTTAGTCTAGTAGCTCTTTACTTTTAGTTGAAAAATGTCCTCAATGATCCATCGTTAACAAATTTAGCCCTAGCTAGTTAAAACTGTGCATAAATTCATGATTTTTTATTTAGTCTAGCAGCTTTTTACTTTTACTTGAAAATGTTCTCTTGTGGAAAAAAGTTTTTGTCACTCTAACAAGCTCATCACTATACAATATTTTAGAGAAAATTCATCTTTGAATAATTATTCGTTATTATTTTTGCATATCTTTGATTTAGTCTACCAGCTCTGTATTTTTAGTTGAAATATATCCTCAAGAATCCATCGTTAACAAATTTAGACTAAGAAAGTTCAAACTGTGCATAAATTCATGATTTTTTTTATTTAGTCTAGCAGCTCATTACTTTTAGTTGAAAAATGTCCTCTTAATTTAGTCTAGTAGCTCTTTACTTTTAGTTGAAAAATGTCTTCTTGTGAAAAAAGTTTTTGTCACTCTAACAAGTTCATCACTAGACAAAAGTTTACAGAAAATTTAAGTTTGAACTATTATTCGTTATTATTTCTGCACATCTTTGATTTAGTCTAGTAGCTCTTTACTTTTAGTTGAAAAATGTCCTCAATGATCCATCGTTAACAAATTTAGCCCTAGCTAGTTAAAACTGTGCATAAATTCATGATTTTTTTATTTAGTCTAGCAGCTCTTTACTTTTAGTTGAAAATGTGCTCTTGTGGAAAAAAGTTTTTGTCACTCTAACAAGTTCATCAATAGACAAAAGTTTACAGAAAATTTAAGTTTGAACAATTATTCGTTATTATTTCTGCACATCTTTGATTTAGTCTAGTAGCTCTTTACTTTTAGTTGAAAAATGTCCTCAATGATCCATCGTTAACACATTTAGCCCTTATCTAGTTAAAACTGTGCATAAATTCATGATTTTTTATTTAGTCTAGCAGCTCTTTACTTTTACTTGAAAATGTTTTCTTGTGGAAAAAAATTTTTGTCACTCTAACAAGTTCATCACTAGACAAAAGTGTACAGAAAATTTAAGTTTGAATAATTACTCGTTATTATTTCTGCACATCTTTGATTTAGTCTAGTAGCTCTTTACTTTTAGTTGAAAAATGTCTTCAATGATCCATCGTTAACAAATTTAGCCCTAGCTAGTTAAAACTGTGTATAAATTCATGATTTTTTTTATTTAGTCTAGCAGCTCATTACTTTTAGTTGAAAAATGTCCTCTCGATTTAGTCTAGTAGCTCTTTACTTTTAGTTGAAAAATGTCCTCTTGTGAAAAAATTTTTTGACACTAACAAGTTTATCAATAGACATAAGTTTACAGAAAGTAACCTCTTAGTTTAACTGAGGTATTGGACCTTTCATCTATTTCGAACAACAACAAAAAAACTAGTTGAAGTTGTGTTTAAATTCTTCATCAATATAAAATCAAAAACATGAAAATTAAAAATGTAAAATGTTGATGTTATCATATCCTATTACTGTATTTAGTTGCCCAAAGAGATATAAATTCATCCAAAATCTTAATAGTGTCGTTATTTTTAGCTCAACTACTACTACTACTACTACTACTCACCGCTGCACCAGAACTCTAGTTTTTTGTTTTTTTTTTTTAAGAAAATTATTGTAAATACATTTCTTTGGTTCGAAAATAAACTATCCCCGTAAAATCTGAACTAATACAGGTTTTTGACTGTAAACTCTAGTTTTTGATCATAGTGTTCTCAATCTTTTAGGATGTATGGAGCGAGTGGGAGCTCACAGTTGAGGAGGAGCTTCTTCTCTGTACTAGTACATCATTTGATGTTACTGACGAGCTCACAGTTGAGGAGGAGCTTCTTCTCTGTACTAGTACAGAAATTGATGCTACGAGCCAAATGTGTATTGTAGATGACGAGCGATTGAAACCAGGTTTATCTTCAATTAGAGTACGTGAAGATTTATTTGAGGAGATGTCTCCTTTGTTCGATATACCTATAAATGATAATGAGATTGAATGTATACCACCCCCTCTCATAGATATAATGGTAGTGGAGGATAATGATAGTGAAGTTGTGATAATTGAACCAGACATTATATATTTAAAAACTATTGTAAATATTGATATTTCAAGTGAATAAAAATATTTAGAAGAATCATTTATTTTTTATCATTGATAGAAAACTTGACTGTGGACTGATAGTCCTCTATTGGGATGATCTAATCAAACTGAACTATTCATATACAGAATTCTCTGCTGGTATCCTTATTCAATACATATCTAGTAGGAGAAAATAAATATAGTATAAACAAATTTATTGTATGATTATAATATAAAACTCATTATGCATATCAATAACTAGTTTTATCGTTAAATGATATATGAGAACTCTTCCACCACGGTTTTCGTTGTTTAAAATCCATTTCGTAGAATGACCTCTTATGTTGTCTCTTAAAGGACAACTTTTTCTCTTCTCTTAGAACATATTCATCATAATATTGAGTGTTACAGCTGCATCATGGAAAATAATCACAATCATAGTATAATTTTTCCTATCTTCTACGGAAAAATTTTGATGTGAACTTTAAATATTTATGTCTTGGTGAACTTAAAACTGAAGTGGAAGCTTTTTATTTTATCTGGTGAAATTAGAATGGAATTATGTTCTTTGGTAATATTCAGAAGAGAACTTAAACTTTTCCTATCTTCTATGAAAAATTGAGCCTGCTAGTAGCATTATTATCTCTAAAATTCTTTTTCTTACATCTCTGATCTTTTTAATAAATATTCTGAACGTTAGAAGTTCTATCATACCCTAAAAATAATGAACACTTAACAAAATAATGCATAAAGTATTTTTAATGAAATAGCGACATGTAGAATAGTAATATAAAAATATGTTAAATACATTATTATACATTATTAGTACACTTGCGCTTCACTTTCCGTCAATTCATCTTTATATTCATTGATGATATTGTCTGCTAATCTCCTTTTTATTCTGCCTGCGATTTCACTGTCTATTGTCACATTATTTTTACATAGATAGCAGTTTTGACACATTGACAAGATATGATTTATGATGTTGGTGCAGCTGTATGCATGTCTTCTTTTTCCCTTTGCTTTCATTCGAATGCTAACACCGGAAAGATAGCGATAAGATCTATCAACGACTAACATGCTACCAGAACCATTAGCTAGAAGTTGTCCCTCTTCATCAACTATTATTTTTATATTCGTATCCTCTTTGAGTACCAATTTCTCTGGTAATGTTATTCTCGCATAACCACCGTTTGCATGATGGAGATTCTTGGGATACTCCAAAGGAATCTAACTTCTCGCTGTCATGACAACGCATGCATACATTTCCAATAGTGTTACCACTTGCACTCGTTTCATAGTTCAGGTATTTCTCCTTGTCAGCATTCAACACGACGATGATTTTATCATGTGTACATACTTTCGTCGAATAATTCATCTTCACTTTTTTACAGATATGAATTGTGTGTTTATCCTTCCACTGCGTAAAAAAAAATGATTTAATGAACGCAATAAACTAGGTAGTGTCGATAACCTGCCATAGAGTACCAGTGGGAAAGCCGCGTCGTATCTATGACCAAGCACAGAGTACGATTGGTAGAGCCGTAAGCATATTTCTTGTCATTTTAAGATACGTAAAAAAGTTAAAAAAAATACCATGTTCAAAAAAATCAAAAATTTTTTTAAAAACTGGGGGGGAGGGGCCCCGGTGGTCTTGGGGGACTCGCGGTGCATTTGGGGGACCGGGAGCCTTTGGGGTTGGAGTAGGGGACCTCACGATACTGTTCAAATGGAACTTGTGTATTATAACGACCATAGAGTTTCACCCTCAAATCCTCTTCTAAAACATCTTCTAAAATCATCTTTTAAAATGTCTCTAACCGTTTCGCCGAAATAATTCCCTAAAATGTCTAAAACGGTTTCGCCCATTTCAACTTGTAAAATGGGTTTAAGATGGACATTAAGAAAATAACTTGTTCTGAAAAGATATAATGAAGCCTTAAAAAAGTATTAAAAAATGGGGTCTCTGGGGCCTTTGGGACGGTGGGGGCCCTTGGGGAGCCGGGGGGACCTTTGGGGACGGGGGGCTTCCTTGGGGGTTGTGTTATGGGGGATCGGAGCCCTTTGGGGTTGGGGTAGGGGGATCTGAGCCCTTTGGGGTTGGGGTAGGGACCTCACGACACTGTTCAAATGGAACTTGTGTATTATAACGACCACAGAGTTTCACCCTCAAATCCTCTTCTAAAAAATCTTCCAAGATCATCTTTTAAAATGGCTCTAACTGTTTCACCGAAATAATTCCCTAAAATGTCTAGAACGGTTTCGCCCAAATAATCCCTAAACGTAATTTCTGCGTGTTCCTTTTGTTTTTGACATCCCTGCGCTGTCATATTTGAAATTTCTAGGAAACCCTTTTCCCGCGTTAATCTCTTCATCTCATAAATGTTCCTAGCTACACTATTATGGTTTCGTTAGAATATCAATTTATCTCTCCGACTTAAAGATCAGTGAAGCCATATTTAAAAATAGAATTTCCATCTCTTTAGACTCCCGCATAATTCCAAGATAACAAGTGATGTCATTTCTAATTCCTGTCACTAAAGATCAATGAAGCCCTATTTAAAAATAGAACATTAATTTTTCTCTCTGACCTAAAGAGCGTTTATCCCTCAGACCTAAGATCAAAGAAGCCAGACTTGTTTCTTTATTCCCCTTTTCGTAAATCAATAATCCCCCTAGCGATTATGTAAATCAAGTTCTCAGAAATTCTCTCCCCTTTCGTGAATCAATAATTCCCCTCGATTATGTAAATCAATTTCATCGAAACCATGAAACATCCATCAAAGTGAGAAAAATGCTGTTTTTCCATTCTCACTGACAAAAACCATAAAACATCCATAAATTGCTGTACTCGTCGCTGTTTTTTTCATTCTCACTGACAAAAACCATTAAACAGACATAAATTGATGTTGACAGCCATGAAAAACATCAAATAAATTGACCAACAAACATAACCGTCCAAAAAACATACATCAAAGTGGGAAAAATCATGTTTTTTCAAGTGAGAAAAATTCTGTTTTTTAATTATCACTGACAAAAACCATAAACCACGTGGTTCACCCGGGACCTCATGAGGCCTTTCTACTGGTATAATAGAACTTCATTTTTTTTTAAAACTATCTTGCATCATAAAACCAGATTCTTAGAGGGGAAACCGAATATTTTCAGCAGGGTTAACGCCTGCGTGGAAATCGAAATCTTTAATGCACCTGCGTTGTGCTTAAGAACCGGACATAAGGATTGTGCTAAGATCATACCTCTACCTGTTAACTGTTTTATTTGATTAATTCAACATAACAAAAAACATAGACCCCCAACAGAGAGCAGAGCCCGTGAAATTGGGTATTATTAATAGTAAAAAACACAGAAAAAAAACACAACAAAAAAACCTTTTCTCAGCATAACGAAAAGAGAAAAAAAAAAAAAAAAAAAAAAAAAAAAAAACAGAACAAAACATAAAGAAAACAAACGCTGAACAAGTGAGCATGGAAGGCTATCACAACATGAGTAACAAATATAAACTAAATAAAAATAATAATAAAATTTCTATTCCACCATCACATGTCATATAATTTTAATATTTTCTTCTTTAGAACTGATATTTGCTGAAATTACTCAATTTGAATTCTATCTTTCAATCTATATTTATTTGAAATAAATGGTATTTGGTATCTAATTGAAAATCTAGATCTTTCACAATTAACAAAGGGAATTCGATATATTCCAGAACACCTAAGAGCCGAAGGAGGGGGTAGAATCAACAGAGATTTTTCATAAAAATAACTACTAGGATTTTGTATTTTGAAATGCCTTATTTAAATATTAAGTTCTCTTGTATGTTTAAAATCTAATAAATTCAAGAAAAAAAAATAATGTTTCAGTTTCCGATGCATCTCTAAGTTTTGATAAACGACGTAAAAAGTTTCTGAGTATTCTCACTGTTTTGTTTTGAAGGATATATAGGGGTTTTATATGCGCCCAAAAAGTATTTAAATAAATAATTGTGCAGTAATTTAAATAAAGAACAATCAAAGAATGATGAATTATTTTCAAAACTGAAAATGGAAAAACATGTTGCAAACGATACATAGAACCAATATTTTGCAAAAGTTTCACCCTTAAATGATCAATATGAGTTTGAAATGACACAAGGGGATCATTAAAAACTTCTTAATAACGATATGATTGAACTCTACATATTTTATGCTCACCAACTTGAAGCTCCTGACATGAAATTTTTTAGTAGCACGTTTTGAATAATCAAAAACCATAAATTCAGTCTTCTCAAAATTCGGTACTAAATAATTAGAAACAAATCATCGATTAACTGAACTAACAGTGTTAAACAAATTTTGAATCAATGTAGATGAATCCTTCACTTTAACAGAAACAGCTGTGTCATATGCGAATAAAATTGCAAGACCATTATTTCCCTGCAAACATCGTGGAAGATCATTAATATACATCAAAAATAAAAGCGGACCTAATACCGAGCCTTGTGGGACACCAATATCTTCAAGATCATTTAAACTAGACAAATGTCCATCAACATCTATCACGATTTTACGTCCATAAAGGTATGATCTTATTATTTCTAGTCCTTTCCCTCTTATACCGGAATTATCCATTTTATGAAAAAGAATTTCATGGTTTAAAGTGTCAAATGTTTTTCTAACATCATAAAAATCAGTAGATACATGATAATTACTATCTAAGCAGTCATTTATTTCTAATACAATAGCTGCAGCTGCTTGTTCCGTCGAATGGCTTGCCCCAAATCCAAACTAATATTTGGTAAAAAAAAAAATATTTTATCTAGATAATTAGTAATCCTTGCTTTTAAAATGTTTTTCAATACTAATAGGGAGCCAGGTATTACGAACACACTGCTGCCATCTACAATTGAGTCTAACGCTGACAGGTTATAATTCATTCAAGGATTATTGATCCACAAAGGGGAGAGAATTTCCGAGAACTAGATTTCTGGGAAATTGATTTGCATAATCAGCGGGGGATTATTGATCCACAAAGGAGAATTAAGAAACAGGATGGCTTCTTTGATCTTTAGGTCTGAGGAATAAATGAAATCACTTGTTTCCTAGGAATTATACGGGACTCTAAAGAGATAGATATTCTATTTTTAAATATGGCTTCTCTGATCTTTAGGCTTAGCGATAAATTAATGTTCTATCGAAGCCTTAATAGAGTAACCAAGAACACCTTAGAAATGAAGAGATTAACGCGAGAATTTTTTCCTGGGAATTTCAAATGTGACAGCGCAGGGATGCCAAAACAAAAGGAACACGCAGAAATTACGTTTAGGGATTATTTGGGCGAAACCGTTTGAGACATTTTAGAAGATGATTTAGGCGAAACAGTTTGAAACATTTTAAAAGATGATTTAGGCAAAACAGTTATAGATATTTTAGAAGATGATTTTAGAAGATGATTTGGGGTGAAACTCTGTGGTCGTTATAAAACACAAGTTCCATTTGAACAGTATTGTGAGGTCCCCAAACCCCAACCCCACCCCCAACGACACCCCCCCCCCAAAATGCCCCCCCGGCCCCCCAAGGCCCCCCATTTTTTAAAATACTTTTTTGAATCAATTTGTTTGTATGTCTGGATTGGTGTTTGCAAGTCCTAATGTTTGTTTTGTTGGTTTGTATGTCTAAAGTGCCTGTCTTTCTCTGTTTGCATGTCTGAATCTTTTTGTTTGCATGTCTGGGTTGGTGTTTGCAAGCCCGAGAATTTGTTTTTGTTGGTTTGAATGTCTAAAGTGCCTGTCTTTTTCTGTTTTTATGTCTGAATCTATTTGTTTGCATGTCTGGGTTGGTGTTTGCAAGTTCAAGAATTTGTCTTTGTTGGTTTGAATGTCTAAAGTACCTGTCTTTCTCTGTCTGTATGTCTGAATCTATTTGTATGCATGTCTGGGTTGGTGTTTGCAAGTCCAAGAATTTGTTTTTGATGGTTTGAATGTCTAAAGCTCCTGTCTTTCTCTGTTTGTATGTCTGAATCTATTTCTTTGCGTGTCTGGGTTGGTGTTTGCAAGTCCAAGCATTTATCTTTCTTGGTTTGAATGTCTAAAGTGCCTGTCTATCTCTATTTGTATGTCTGAATTTACTTGTTTGCATGTCTAGGTTGGTGTTTGCAAGTCCAAGAATTTGTCTTTGTTGTTTTGAATGTCTAAAGTGCCTATTTTTCTCTGTTTGCATGTCTGAATCTATTTGTTTGCATGTCTGGTTTGGTGTTTGAAAGTCCAAGAATTTATCTTTGTTGGTTTGAATGTCTAAAGATCCTGTCTTTCTCTGTTTGTATGTCTGAATCTATTTGTATGCAAATCTGGGTTGGTGTTTGCAAGTCCAAGAATTTGTCTTTGTTGGTTTGAATGTCTAAAGTGTCTGTCTTTCTCTGTTTGTTCGTCTGAATCTATTTGTTTGCATGTCTGGGTTGGTGTTTGCAAGTCCAAGAATTTGTCTTTGTTGGATTGAATGTCTAAAGTTCCTGTCTTTCTCTGTTTGTATGTCTGAATCTATTTGTATGAAAGTCTGGGTTGGTGTTTGCAAGTCCAAGAATTTGTCTTTGTTGGTTTGTATGTCTAAAGAGCCTATCTTTCTCTGTTTGTATGTCTGAATCTATTTGTTTGCATGTCTGGGTTGGTGTTTGCAAGTCCGAGAATTTGTCTTTGTTGGTTTGAATGTCTAAAGTGTCTGTCTTTCTCTGTTTGTATGTCTGAATCTATTTGTATGAATGTCTGGGTTGGTGTTTGCACGTCCAAGAAGTGGTCTTTGCTGGTTTGAATGTCTAAAGTGCATGTCTTTCTCTGTTTGTATGTCTGAATCTATTTGTTTGCATGTCTGTGTTTGTGTTTGAAAGTCCAAGAATTCGTCTTTGTCGGTTTGAATGTCTAAAGTGTCTGTCTTTCTCTGTTTGTGTTGTTGAATCTATTTTTTTGCATGTCTGGGTTGGTGTTTGCAAGTCCATGAATTTGTCTTTGCTGGTTAGAATGTCTAAAGTGCATGTCTTTCTCTGTTTGTATGGGTGAATCTATTTTTTTGCATGTCTGGGTTAGTGTTTGCAAGTCCAAGAATTTGTCTTTGTTGGTTTGAATGCCTAAAGTCCCTGCCTTTCTCTGTTTGTATGTCTGAATCTATTTCTTTGCATGTCTGGGTTGATGTTTGCAAATCCAAGAATTTGTGTTTGTTGGTTTGAATGTCTAAAGTGCCTGTCTTTCTCTGTTTGTATATCTGAATCTATTTATATGCATGTCTGGTTTGATGTTTGCAAGTCCAAGAATTTGTCTTTGTTGGTTAAATATCTAAAGTGCCAGTCCTTCTCTGTTTGTATGTCTGGATCTATTTGTTTGTATGTCTGGGTTGGTGTTTGCAAGTCCAAGAATATGTCTTTGTTGGTTTGTATGTCTAAAGTACCTGTCTTTCTCTTTTTGTATGTCTGAATCTATTTGTTTGCATATCTGGGTTGGTGTTTGCAAGTCCAATAATTTGTCGTTTTTGGATTGAATGCTAAAGTGTCTGTCTTTATCTGTGTATATGTCTGAATCTATTTATTTATATGTCTGGGATTGATGTTTGCAAATCCAAGAATTTGTCTTTGTTGGTTTGAATGTCAAAAGTGTCTGTCTTTCTCTGTTTGTATATCTGAATCTATTTTGTTTGCGTGTCGGGGTTGGTGTTTGCAAATCCAAAAATGTCTTTGTTGGTTTGAATGCCTAAAGTGTCTGTCTTTCTCTGTTTATGTGTCTGAATCTATTTGTTTGCGTGTCTGGGTTTGTGTTTGCAAGTCCAAGAATTTGTCTTTGATGGTTTGAATGTCTAAAGTGGCTGTCTTTCTCTGTTTGAATGTCTGAATCTATTTGTTTGCGTGTCAGGGTTGGTGTTTGCAAGTCCAAGAATTTGTCATTGTTGGTTTGAATGTCTAAAGTGCCTGTCTTTCTCTGTTTGTATGTCTGAATCTATTTGTTTGCATGTCTGGGTTGGTGGTTGCAAGTCCAAGAATTTGTCTTTGTTGGTTTGAATGTCTTCAGTGTCTTTCTTTCTCTGTATGTATGTCTGAATCTATTTGTTTACATGTCTGGGTTGGTGTTTGCAAGTCCAAGTATTTGTCTTTGTTGGTTTGAATGTCTAAAGTGCCTGTCTTTCTCTGTTTGTATGTCAGAATCTATTTGTTTGCATGTCTGGGTTGGGGTTTGCAAGTCCAAGAATTTGTCTTTGTTGGATTGAATGTCTAAATGTCCTGTCTTTCTCTGTTTGTATGTCTGAATCTATTTGTATGAAAGTCTGGGTTGGTGTTTGCAAGTCCAAGAATTTGTCTTTGTTGGTTTGTATGTCTAAAGAGCATCTCTTTCTCTGTTTGTTTGTCTGAATCTATTTGTTTGCATGTCTGGGTTGGTGTTTGCAAGTCCGAGAATTTGTCTTTGTTGGTTTGAATGTCGAAAGTGTCTGTCTTTCTCTGTTTGTATGTCTGAATCTATTTGTATGAATGTCTGGGTTGGTGTTTGCACGTCCAAAAATTTGTCTTCGCTGGTTTGAATATCTAAAGTGCATGTCTTTCTCTGTTTGTATGTTTGAATGTATTTGTTTGCATGTCTGGGTTGGTGTTTGCAAGTCCAAGAATTTGTCTTTGTTGGTTTGAATGACTAAAGTGCCTGACTTTCTATGTTTGTAGGTCTGAATCTATTTGTTTGCATGTCTGAGTTTGTGTTTGCAAGTCCAAGAATTTGTCTTTGTTGGTTTGAATGTCTAAAGTGCCTGTCTTTCTATGTTTGTATGCGTGAATCTATTTTTTTGCAAGTCTGGGTTGGTGTTTGCAAGTCCAAGATTTTGTCTTTGTTGGTTTGAATGACTAAAGTCCCTGCCTTTCTCTGTTTGTATGTCTGAATCTATTTCTTTGCATGTCTGGGTTGATGTTTGCAAGTCCAAGAATTTGTGTTTGTTGGTTTGAATGTCTAAAGTGCCTGTCTTTCTCTGTTTGTATGACTGAATCTTTTTGTTTGAATGTCTGGTTTGATGTTTACAAGTACAAGAATTTGTGTTTGTTGGTTTGAATGTCTAAAGTGCCTGTCTTTCTCTGTTTGTATATCTGAATCTATTTATATGCATGTCTGGTTTGTTGTTTGCAAGTCCAAGAATTTGTCTTTGTTGGTTAAATATATAAAGTGCCTGTCCTTCTCTGTTTGTATGTATGAATCTTTTTGTTTTCATGTATGGATTGGTGTTTGCAAGTCCAAGAATTTGTCTTTGGTGGTTTGAATGTCTAAAGTGCCTGTCTTTCTCTGTTTGTATGTCTGAATCTATTTGTTTGCATGTCTGGGTTGGTGTTTGCAAGTCCAAGAATTTGTCTTTGTTGGTTTGGATGTCTAAAGTGTCTGTCTTTCTCTGTTTGTATGTCTGAATTTATTTATTTATATGTCTGGGATTGATGTTTGCAAATCCAAGAATTTGTCTTTGTTGGTTTGAATGTCAAAAGTGTCTGTCTTTCTCTGTTTGTATATCTGAATCTATTTTGTTTGCGTGTCGGGGTTGGTGTTTGCAAATCCAAAAATTTCTTTGTTGTTTTGAATTCCTAAAGTTCCTGTCTATATCTGTTTATGTTTCTGAATATATTTTTTTGCATGTGTGGGTTTGTGTTTGCAAGTCCGAGAATGTATCTTTGATTGTTTGAATGTCCAAAGTGACTGTCTTTCTCCGTTTGCATGTCTAGTTACATTTATTCGCTAGTCAGGGTTTGTGTTTGAAATTCATAAAATTTTTCTTTGTTGGTTTGAATGTCCAAATTACCTGTATTACTCTATTTGTATGTCTGAATTTATTTATATGCATGTCTGGTTTGATGTTTGCAAGTCCAAGAATTTGTCTTTGTTGGTTAAATGTCTAAAGTGCCTGTCCTTCTCTGTTTGTATATCTGAATATATTTGTATGCATGTCTGGATTGATGTTTGCAAGTCCAAGAATTTGTCTTTGTTGTTTTGAATGTCTAAAGTGCCTGTCTTTCTCTGTTTGTATGTCTGAATCTATTTGTTTGCATGCCTGGGTTGGTGTTTGCAAGTCAAAGAATTTGTCTTTGTTGGTTTGGATGTCTAAAGTGTCTGTCTTTCTCTGTTTGTATGTCTGAATTTATTTATTTATATGTCTGGGATTGATGTTTGCAAATCCAAGAATTTGTCTTTGTTGGTTTGAATGTCAAAAGTGTCTGTCTTTCTCTGTTTGTATATCTGAATCTATTTTGTTTGCGTGTCGGGGTTGGTGTTTGCAAATCCAAAAATGTCTTTGTTGGTTTGAATGCCTAAAGTGTCTGTCTTTCTCTGTTTATATGTCTGAATCTATTTGTTTGCGTGTCTGGGTTTGTGTTTGCAAGTCCGAGAATTTGTCTTTGTTGGTTTGAAAGTCTAAAGTGCCTGTCTTTCTCTCTTTGTATGTCTGAATCTATTTGTTTGCATGTGTGGGTTGGTGTTTCCAAGTCCAAGAATTTGTCTTTGTTGGTTTGAATGTCTAAAGTTCCTGTCTTTCTCTGTTTTTATGTCTGAATTTATTTGTTTGCATGTCTGGGTTGGTGTTTGCAAGTCCAAGAATTTGTCTTTGGTGGTTTGAATGTCTTAAGTGCCTGTTTTTTCTATGTTTGTTTGTCTGAATCTATTTGTTTGTATTTCTGGGTTGGTGTTTGCAAGTCCAAGAATTTGTCTTTGTTGCTTTGAATGTCTAAAGTGCCTGTCTTTCTCTTTTTATATGTCTGAATCTATTTGTTTGCGTGTCTGGGATTGGTATTTGCATATCCAAGAATTTGTCTTTGATGGTTTGAATGTCTAAAGTGTCTATCTTTCTCTGTTTGCATGTCTGAATCTATTTGTTTGCGTGTCTGGGGTGGTGTTCAAAACAAAGATTCAGACATACAACCAGAGAAAGACAGAAACTTTAGACATTCATACCAACATACACAAATTCTTGGAATTGCAAACACCAACCCAGACATGCAAACAAATAGATTCAGACATACAAACAGAGAAAGACAGACACTTTAGACATTCAAACCGACAAAGAAAAATTCTTGGACTTGCAAACACCAACCCCCACATTCAAACAAATAGATTCAGACACACAAACAGAGAAAGACAGGTACTTTAGACATTCAAACCATCAAAGACAAATTCTTGGACTTGCAAACAACAACCCAGACACGCAAACAAATAGATTCAGACATGCAAACAGAGAAAGATAGACACTTTAGACATTCAAACCATCAAAGACAAATTCTTGGATATGCAAATACCAATCCCAGACACACAAACAAATAGATTCAGACATATAAACAGAGAAAGACAGGCACTTTAGACATTCAAAGCAACAAAGACAAATTCTTGGACTTTCAAACACCAACCCAGACATGCAAACAAAATTTAAGTTTGAACTATTATTCGTTATTATTTCTGCACATCTTTGATTTAGTCTAGTAGCTCTTTACTTTTAGTTGAAAAATGTCCTCTTGTGGAAAAAAAAGTTCTTGTCACTAACAAGTTCATAACTAGACAAAAGTTTACAGAAAATTTAAGTTTGAACAATTATTCGTTATTATTTCTGCACATCTTTGATTTAGTCTAGTAGCTCTTTACTTTTAGTTCAAAAATGTCCTCAATGATCCATCGTTAACAAATTTAGCCCTAGCTAGTTAAAACTGTGCATAAATTCATGATTTTTTTTATTTAGTCTAGCAGCTCTTTACTTTTAGTTGAAAATGTACTCTTGTGGAAAAAAAAGTTATTGTCACTCTAACAAGTTCATCACTATACAAAAGTTTACAGAAAATTTAAGTTTGAACAATTATTCGTTATTATTTCTGCACATCTTTCATTTAGTCTAGTAGCTCTTTACTTTTAGTTGAAAAATATTCTCAATGATGCATCGTTAACACATTTTGCCCTAGCTAGTTAAAACTGTTCATGAGTTTATGATATTTTATTTAGTCTAGCAGCTCTTTAGTTTTATTTGAAAATGTTCCCTTGTGAAAAAAAAGTTTTTGTCACTCTAACAAGTTCATCACTAGACAATAGTTTACAGAAAATTTAAGTTTGAATAATTATTCGTTATTATTTCTGCACATCTTTGATTTAGTCTAGTAGCTCTTTACTTTTAGTTGAAAAATGTCCTCAATGATCCATCGTTAACAAATTTAGCCCTAGCTAGTTAAAACTGTGTATAAATTCATGATTTTTTTTATTTAGTCTAGCAGCTCATTACTTTTAGTTGAAAAATGTCCTCTTAATTTAGTCTAGTAGCTCTTTACTTTTAGTTGAAAAATGTCTTCTTGTGAAAAATGTTTTTGTCACTCTAACAAGTTCATCACTAGACAAAAGTTTACAGAAAATTTAAGTTTGAACTATTATTCGTTATTATTTCTGCACATCTTTGATTTAGTCTAGTAGCTCTTTACTTTTAGTTGAAAAATGTCCTCACTGATCCATCGTTAACAAATTTAGCTCTAGCTGGTGAAAATTGTTCATGAATTCATGGTTTTTATATTTAGTCTTGCAGCTCTTTACTTTTACTTGAAAAAGTGTTCTTGTGGAAAAATAGTTTTTTGTCACTCTAACAAGTTCAACAATATACAAAAGTTTACAAAAAATTTACCTTTGAACAATTATTCGGTATTATTTCTGCACATCTTTTATTTAGTCTAGTAGCTCTTTACTTTTAGTTGAAAAATGTCCTCAATGATCCATCGTTAACAAATTTAGCCCTAGCTAGTTAAAACTGTTAATACGTTATTTATTTTTTATTTATTCTGGCGTCTCTCTACTTTTATTGGAAAATTTATCCGTGTTGAAAAAAAGTTTTTGTAAGTAACAAGTTCATCACTGGACAGTATTTTACAAAACATTTATGTTTGAACAGTTATTCGTTATTATTTCTGAACATCTTTGATTTAGTCTAGCAGCTCTTTACTTTTAGCTGAAAAATGTCTTCAATGATCCATCGTTAACAAATTTAGCCCTAGCTAGTTAAAACTGTGTATAAATTCATGATTTTTTTTATTTAGTCTAGCAGCTCATTACTTTTAGTTGAAAAATGTCCTCTCGATTTAGTCTAGTAGCTCTTTACTTTTAGTTGAAAAATGTCCTCTTGTGAAAAAATTTTTTGACACTAACAAGTTTATCAATAGACATAGGTTTACAGAAAGTAACCTCTTAGTTTAACTGAGGTATTGGACCTTTCATCTATTTCGAACAAAAACAAAAAAACTAATTGAAGTTGTGTTTAAATTCTTCATCAATATAAAATCAAAAACATGAAAATTAAAAATGTAAAATGTTGATGTTATCATATCCTATTACTGTATTTAGTTGCCCAAAGAGATATAAATTCATCCAAAATCTTAATAGTGTCGTTATTTTTAGCTAAACTACTACTACTACTAATACTACTCACCGCTGCACCAGAACTCTAGTTTTTTTTTTTTTTTTGTAAGAAAATTATGGTAAATACATTTCTTTGGTTCGAAAATAAACTATCCCCGTAAAATCTGAACTAATACAGGTTTTTGACTGTAAACTCTAGTTTTTGATCATAGTGTTCTCAATCTTTTAGGATGTATGGAGCGAGTGGGAGCTCACAGTTGAGGAGGAGCTTCTTCTCTGTACTAGTACATCATTTGATGTTACTGACGAGCTCACAGTTGAGGAGGAGAAGCTTCTTCTCTGTACTAGTACAGAAATTGATGCTACGAGCCAAATGTGTATTGTAGATGACGAGCGATTGAAACCAGGTTTATCTTCAATTAGAGTACGTGAAGATTTATTTGAGGAGATGTCTCCTTTGTTCGATATACCTATAAATGATAATGAGATTGAATGTATACCACCCCTCTCATAGATATAAAGGTAGTGGAGGATAATGATAGTGAAGTTGTGATAATTGAACCAGACATTATATATTTAAAAACTATTGTAAATATTGATATTTCAAGTGAATAAAAATATTTAGAAGAATCATTTATTTTTTATCATTGATAGAAAACTTGACTGCGGACTGATAGTACTCTATTGGGATGATCTAATCAAACTGAACTATTCATATACAGAAGTCTCTGCTGGTATCCTTATTCAATACATATCTAGTAGGAGAAAATAAATATAGTATAAACAAATTTATTGTATGATTATAATATAAAACTCATTATGCATATCAATAACTAGTTTTATCGTTAAATGATATATGAGAACTCTTCCACCACGGTTTTCGTTGTTTAAAATCCATTAAGTAGAATGACCTCTTATGTTTTCTCTTAAAGGACAACTTTTTCTCTTCTCTTAGAACATATTCATCATAATATTGAGTGTTACAGCTGCATCATGGAAAATAATCACAATCATAGTATAACTTTTCCTATCTTCTACGGAAAAATTTAGATGTGAACTTTAAATATTTATGTCTTTGTGAACTTAAAACTGAAGTGGAAGCTTTTTATTTTATCTGGTGAAATTAGAATGGAATCATGTTCTTTGGTAATATTCAGAACAGAACTTGAACTTTTCTATCTTTTATGAAAAATTGAGCCTGCTAGTAGCATTATTATCTCTAAAATTCTTTTTCTTACATCTCTGACCTTTTTAATAAATATTCTGAACGTTAGAAGTTCTATCATAACCCAAAAATAATGAACACTTAACAAAATAATGCATAAGATATTTTTAATGAAATAAAGACATGTAGAATTTTGATATAAAAATATGTTAAATACATTATTAGTACACTTGCGCTTCACTTTCCGTCAATTCATCTTTATATTCATTGATGATATTGTCTGCTAATGTCCTTTTTATTCTGCCTGCGATTTCACTGTCTATTGTCACATTATTTTTACATAGATAGCAGTTTTGACACATTGACAAGATATGATTTATGATGTTGGTGCAGCTGTATGCATGTCTTCTTTTTCCCTTTGCTTTCATTCGAAGGCTAACACTGGAAAGATAGCGATAAGATCTATCAACGGCTAACATGCTTACAGAACCATTAGCTAGAAGTTGTCCCTCTTCATCAACTATTATTTTTACGTTGGCATTCTCTTTGAGTACTAATTTCTCTGGTAATGTTACTCTCGCATATCCAACGTTTGCATGATGGAAATTCTTGGGTACTCCAAAGGAATCTAACTTCTCGCTATCATGACAACTCATGCATACATTTCCAATAGTGTTACCACTTGCACTCGTTTCATAGTTCAGGTATTTCTCCTTGTCAGCATTCAACACGACGATGATTTTTTCATGTGCACATACTTTCGTCGAATAATTTATCTTCTCTTTTTTACAGATTAGAATTGTGTGTTTATCCTTCCACTGCGTAAGAAATACTGATTTAATGCACGCAATAAACTAGGTAGTGTCGATAACCGGCCATAGAGTACCAGTGGGAAAGCCGCGTCGTATCTATGACCAAGCACAGAGTACGATTGGTAGAGCCGTAAGCATATTTCTTGTCATTTTAAGATACGTAAAAAAGTTAAAAAAATACCATGTTAAAAAAAATCAAAACTTATTTTAAAAAATGGGGGGGCGGGGGCCCGGTGGTCTTGGGGGACTCGAGGTGCATTTGGGGGACCGGGAGCCTTTGGGGTGGGGGTTGGGGACCTCACGATACTGTTCAAATGGAACTTGTGTATTATAACGACCATAGAGTTTCACCCTCAAATTCTCTTCTAAAATCATCTTTTAAAATCATCTTTTAAAATGTCTCTAACTGTTTCGCCGAAATAATTCCCTAAAATGTCTAAAACGGTTTCGCCCATTTCAACTTGTAAAATGGGTTTAGGATGGACATTAAGAAAATAACTTGTTCTGAAAAGATATAATGAAGCCTTAAAAAAGTATTAAAAAATGGGGTCTCAGGGGCCTTTGGGACGGTGGGGGCCCTTTGGGAGCCGGGGGGACGTTTGGGGACGGGGGGCTTCCTTCGGGGTTGTGTTATGGGGGGTCGGAGCCCTTTGGGGTTGGGGTAGGGGGATCTGAGCCCTTTGTGGTTGGGGTAGGGACCTCACGACACTGTTCAAATGGAACTTGTGTATTATAACGACCACAGAGTTTCACCCTCAAATCCTCTTCTAAAACATCTTCTAAAATCATCTTTTAAATTGTCTGTAACTGTTTCGCCGAAATAATTCCCTAAAATGTCTAAAACGGTTTCGCCCAAATAATCCCTAAACGTAATTTCTGCGTGTTCCTTTTGTTTTTGACATCCCTGCGCTGTCATATTTGAAATTTCTAGGAAACCCTTTTCCTGCGTTAATCTCTTCATCTCATAAATGTTCCTAGCTACACTATTATGGTTTCGTTAGAATATCAATTTATCTCTCACTTAAAGATCAGTGAAGCCGTATTTAAAAATAGAGTTTCTATCTCTTTAGACTCCCGCATAATTCCAAGAAAACAAGTAATGTCATTTCTAATTCCTGTCACTAAAGATCAATGAAGCCCTATTTAAAAATAGAACATTAATTTTTCTCTCTGACCTAAAGAGCGTTTATCCCTCAGACCTAAGATCAAAGAAGCCATACTTGTTTGTTTATTCCCCTTTTCGTAAATCAATAATCCGCCTAGCGATTATGTAAATCAAGTTCTCAGAAATTCTCTTCCCTTTCGTGAATCAATAATTCCCCTAGATTATGTAAATCAATTTCATCGAAACCATGAAACATCCATCAAAGTGAGAAAAATGCTGTTTTTCCATTCTCACTGACATAAACCATAAAACATCCATAAATTGCTGTACTCGTCGCTGTTTTTTTCATTCTCACTGACAAAAACCATTAAACAGACAAAAATTGATGTTGACAGCCATGAAAAACATCAAATAAATTGACCAACACACATAACCGTCCAAAAAACATCCATCAAAGTGGGAAAAATCATGTTTTTTAAAGTGAGAAAAATTCTGTTTTTTCATTCTCACTGACAAAAACCATAAACCACGTGGTTCGCCCGGGACCTCATGAGGCCTTTCTACTGGTATAATAGAACTTCATTTTTTTTAAAACTATCTTGCATCATAAAACCAGATTCTTAGAGGGGAAACCGAATATTTTCAGCTGGGTTAACGCCTGCGTGGAAATCGAAATCTTTAATGCACCTGCGTTGTGCTTAAGAACCGGACATAAGGATTGTGCTAAGATCATACCTCTACCTGTTAACTGTTTTATTTGATTAATTCAACATAACAAAAAACATAGACCCCCAACAGAGAGCAGAGCCCGTGAAATTGGGTATTATTAATAGTAAAAAACACAGAAAAAAAAACAACAAAAAAAACTTTTCTCAGCATAACGAAAAGAGAAAAAAAAAAACAGAACAAAACATAAAGAAAACAAACGCTGAACAAGTGAGCATGGAAGGCTATCACAACATGAGTAACAAATATAAACTAAAAAAAAATAATAATAAAATTTCTATTCCACCATCACAGGTCATATAATATTAATATTTTCTTCTTTAGAACTGATATTTGCTGAAATTACTCAATTTGAATTCTATCTTTCAATCTATATTTATTTGAAATAAATGGTATTTGGTATCTAATTGAAAATCTAGATCTTTCACAATTAACAAAGGGAATTCGATATATTCCAGAACACCTAAGAGCCGAAGGAGGGGGTAGAATCAACAGAGATTTTTCATAAAAATAACTACTAGGATGTTGTATTTTAAAATGCCGTATTGAAATATTAAGTTCTCTTGTATGTTTCAAATCTAATAAATTCAAGAAAAAAAAATAATGTTTCAGTTTCCGATGCATCTCTAAGTTTTGATAAACGACGTAAAAAGTTTCTGAGTATTCTCACTGTTTTGTTTTGAAGGATATATAGGGGTTTTATATGCGCCCAAAAAGTATTTAAATAAATAATTGTGCAGTAATTTAAATAAAGAACAATCAAAGAATGATGAATTATTTTCAAAACTGAAAATGGAAAAACATGTTGCAAACGATACATAGAACCAATATTTTGCAAAAGTTTCACCCTTAAATGATCAATATGAGTTTGAAATGACACAAGGGGATCATTAAAAACTTCTTAATAACGATATGATTGAACTCTACAAATTTTATGCTCACCAACTTGAAGCTCCTGACATGAAATTTTTTAGTAGCACGTTTTGAATAATCAAAAACCATAAATTCAGTCTTCTCAAAATTCGGTACTAAATAATTAGAAACAAATCATCGATTAACTGAACTAACAGTGTTAAACAAATTTTGAATCAATGTAGATGAATCCTTCACTTTAACAGAAACAGCTGTGTCATATGCGAATAAAATTGCAAGACCATTATTTCCCTGCAAACATCGTGGAAGATAATTAATATACATCAAAAATAAAAGCGGACCTAATACCGAGCCTTGTGGGACACCAATATCTTCAAGATCATTTAAACTAGACAAATGTCCATCAACATCTATCACGATTTTACGTCCATAAATGTATGATCTTATTATTTCTAGTCCTTTCCCTCTTATACCGGAATTATCCATTTTATGAAAAAGAATTTCATGGTTTAAAGTGTCAAATGTTTTTCTAACATCATAAAAATCAGTAGATACATGATAATTACTATCTAAGCAGTCATTTATTTCTAATACAAGAGCTGCAGCTGCTTGTTCCGTCGAATGGCTTGCCCCAAATCCAAACTAATATTTGGTAAAAAAAAAAAAATATTTTATCTAGATAATTAGTAATCCTTGCTTTTAAAATGTTTTTCAATACTAATAGGGAGCCAGGTATTACTCCCGTACGAACACACTGCTGCCATCTACAATCGAGTCTAACGCTGACAGGATAAATTCATTCAAGGATTATTGATCCACAAAGGGGAGAGAATTTCCGAGAACTAGATTTCTGGGAAATTGATTTGCATAATCAGCGGGGGATTATTGATCCACAAAGGAGAATTAAGAAACAGGATGGCTTCTTTGATCTTTAGGTCTGAGGAATAAATGAAATCACTTGTTTCCTAGGAATTATACGGGACTCTAAAGAGATAGATATTCTATTTTTAAATATGGCTTCTCTGATCTTTAGGCTTAGCGATAAATTAATGTTCTATCGAAGCCTTAATAGAGTAACCAAGAGATGAAGAGATTAACGTGGGATTATTTTCCTGTGGATTTCAAATGTGAAAGCGCAGGGATATCAAAGCAAAAGCAACACTCAGAAACTACGTTTAGGGATTATTTTGGTGAAACTGTTTGAGACATTTTAGAAGATGATTTAGGCGAAACGGTTTGAGACATTTTAGAAATGATTTAGGCAAAAAAGTTTGAGATATTTTAGAAGATGATTTTAGAAGATGATTTGGGGTGAAACTCTATGGTTGTTATAAAACACAAGTTCCATTTGAACAGTATTGTGAGGTCCCCTACCCCAACCCCCACCCCGAAGGACAACCCCGGCCCTAAAGGCCCCCCATTTTTTTAAATACTTTTTTGAATCAATTTGTTTGTATGTCTGGATTGGTGTTTGCAAGTCCTAATGTTTGTTTTGTTGGTTTGTATGTCTAAAGTGCCTGTCTTTCTCTGTTTGCATGTCTGAATCTTTTTGTTTGCATGTCTGGGTTGGTGTTTGCAAGCCCGAGAATTTTTTTTTGTTGGTTTGAATGTCTAAAGTGCCTGTCATTTTCTGTTTTTATGTCTGAATCTATTTGTTTGCATGTCTGGGTTGGTGTTTGCAAGTTCAAGAATTTGTCTTTGTTGGTTTGAATGTCTAAAGTTACTGTCTTTGTCTGTCTATATGTCTGAATCTATTTGTATGCATGCCTGGGTTGGTGTTTGCAAGTCCAAGAATTTGTTTTTGTTGGTTTGTATGTCTAAAGTGCCTGTCTTTCTCTGTTTATATGTCTGAATCTATTTGTTTGCATGTCTGGGTTGGTGTTTGGAACTCCGAGAATTTGTCTTTGTTGGTTTGAATGTCTAAAGTGTCTGTCTTTCTCTGTTTGTTAGTCTGAATCTATTTGTATGTATTTCTGGGCTGGTGTTTACACGTTCAAGAATTGTTCTTTCTTGGTTTGTCTGTCAAAAGTTTCTGAAATTCGCTGTTTGTCTGTCAGAGTCTATATCTTTGTATATCTGGGTTGGTGTTTCCAATTTCAAGAATTTGTATTTGTTGGTTTGGATGTCTAAAGTGCCTATCTTTCTCTGTTTGCATGTCTGAATCTATTTGATTGCATGTCTGGGTTGGTGTTTGCAAGTCCAAGAATTTATCTTTGTTGGTTTGAATGTCTAAAGATCCTGTCTTTCTCTGTTTGTATGTCTGAATCTATTTGTATGCACATCTGGGTTGGTGTTTGCAAGTCCAAGAATTTGTCTTTGTTGGTTTGAATGTCTAAAGTGTCTGTCTTTCTCTGTTTGTTCGTCTGAATCTATTTGTTTGCATGTCTGGGTTGGTGTTTGCAAGTCCAAGAATTTGTCTTTGTTGGATTGAATGTCTAAAGTGCCTGTCTTTCTCTGTTTGTATGTCTGAATCTATTTGTATGAAAGTCTGGGTTGGTGTTTGCAAGTCCAAGAATTTGTCTTTGTTGGTTTGTATGTCTAAAGAGCCTATCTTTCTCTGTTTGTATGTCTGAATCTATTTGTTTGCATGTCTGGGTTGGTGTTTGCAAGTCCGAGAATTTGACTTTGTTGGTTTGAATGTCGAAAGTGTCTGTCTTTCTCTGTTTGTATGTCTGAATATATTTGTATGAATGTCTGGGTTGGTGTTTGCACGTCCAAGAATTTGTCTTTGCTGGTTTGAATGTCTAAAGTACATGTCTTTCTCTGTTTGTATGTTTGAATGTTTTTTTTTGCATGTCTGGGTTGGTGCTTGCAAGTCCAAGAATTTGTCTTTGTTGGTTTGAATGTCTAAAGTGTCTGTCTTTCTATGTTTGTAGGTCTGAATCTATTTCTTTGCATGTCTGGGTTGGTGTTTGCAAATCCAAGAATTTGTCTTTGTTGGTTTGAATGTCTAAAGTGCCTGTCTTTCTATGTTTGTATGCGTGAATCTATTTTTTTGCAAGTCTGGGTTAGTGTTTGCAAGTCCAAGAATTTGTCTTTGTTGGTTTGAATGCCTAAAGTCCCTGGCTTTCTCTATTTGTATGTCTGAATCTATTTGTTTGCATGTCTGGGTTGATGTTTGCAAGTCCAAGAATTTGTGTTTGTTGGTTTGAATGTCGAAAGTGCCTGTCTTTCTCTGTTTGCATGTCTGAATATATTTGTTTGCATGTCTGGGTTGGTGTTTACAAGTCGAAGAATTTGTCTTTGTTGGTTTGAATGTCCAGAGTGACTGTCTTTCTCTCTTTGTATGTCTGAATCTATTTGTATGCATGTCTGGGTTGATGTTTGCAAGTCAAAGAATTTGTCTTTGTTGGTTAAATATCTAAAGTGCCAGTCCTTCTCTGTTTGTATGTCTGAATCTATTTGTTTTCATGTCTGGTTTGGTGTTTTCAAGTCGAAGAATTGGTCTTTGTTGGTTTATATGTCTAAAGTGCCTATCATTCTCTGTTTGTGTGTCTGAACCTATTTGTTTGCACATCTGGGTTCGTGTTTGCAAGTCCAAGAATTTGTCTTTGTTGGTTTGGATGTCTAAAGTGACTGTCTTTTCTCTGTTTATATGTCTGAATTTATTTATTTATATGTCTGGGATTGATGTTTGCAAATCCAAGAATTTGTCTTTGTTGGTTTTAATGTCAAAAGTGTCTGTCTTTCTCTGTTTGTATATCTGAATCTATTTTGTTTGCGTGTCGGGGTTGGTGTTTGCAAGTCCAAAAATGTCTTTGTTGGTTTGAATGCCTAAAGTGTCTGTCTATCTCTGTTTATATGTCTGAATCTATTTGTTTGCATGTCTGGGTTTGTGTTTGCAAGTCCAAGAATGTGTCTTTGATGGTTTGAATGTCTAAAGTGGCTGTCTTTCTCTGTTTGAATGTCTAAATCTATTTGTTTGCGTGTCAGGGTTGGTGTTTGCAAGTCCAAGAATTTGTCATTGTTGGTTTGAATGTCTAAAGTGCCTGTCTTTCTCTGTTTGTATGTGTAAATCTATTTGTTTGCATGTCTGGGTTTGTGGTTGCAAGTCCAAGAATTTGTCTTTGTTGGTTTGAATGTCTTAAGTGTCTGTCTTTCTCTGTATGTATGTCTGAATCTATTTGTTTACATGTCTGGGTTGGTGTTTGCAAGTCCAAGTATTTGTCTTTGTTGGTTTGAATGTCTAAAGTGCCTGTCTTTCTCTGTTTGTATATCTGAATCTATTTGTATGCATGTCTGGGTTGATGTTTGCAAGTTCAAGAATTTGTCTTTGTTGGTTTGAAAGTCTAAAGTGCCTGTCTTTCTCTCTTTGTATGTCTGAATCTATTTGTTTGCATGTCTGGGTTGGTGTTTGCAATTCCAAGAATTTTTCTTTGTTGTTTTGAATGTCTAAAGTACCTGTCTTTCTATGTTTGTATGTCTGAATCTATTTGTTTGCATGTCTGGGTTGGTGTTTGCAAGTCCAAGAATTTGTCTTTGGTGGTTTGAATGTCTAAAGTGCCTGTTTTTCTCTGTTTGTATGTCTGAATCTATTTGTTTGCATGTCTGTGTTGGTGTTTGCAAGTCCAAGAATTTGTCTTTGTTGGTTTGAATATCTAAAGTGACTGTCTTTCTCTGTTTATATGTCTGAATCTATTTGTTTGCGTGTCTGGGATTGGTGTTTGCATATCCAAGAATTTGTCTTTGATGGTTTGAATGTCTAAAGTGTCTATCTTTCTCTGTTTGCATGTCTGAATCTATTTGTTTGCGTGTCTGGGTTGGTGTTCAAAACAAAGATTCCGACATACAACCAGAGAAAGACAGAAACGTTAGACATTCATACCAACAAAGACAAATTCTTGGAATTGTAAACACCAGCCCAGACATGCAAACAAATAGATTCAGACATACAAACAGAGAAAGACAGACACTTTAGACATTCAAACCAACAAAGACAAATTCTTGGACTTGCAAACACCAACCCAGACATTCAAACAAATAGATTCAGACACACAAACAGAGAAAGACAGGTACTTTAGACATTCAAACCATCAAAGACAAATTCTTGGACTTGCAAACATCAACCCAGACACGCAAACAAATAGATTCAGACATGCAAACAGAGAAAGATAGACACTTTAGACATTCAAACCATCAAAGACAAATTCTTGGATATGCAAATACCAATCCCAGACACGCAAACAAATAGATTCAGACATATAAACAGAGAAAGACAGGCACTTTAGACATTAAAAGCAACAAAGACAAATTCTAGGACTTTCAAACACCAAACCAGACATGCAAACAAATAGATTCAGACATACAAACAGAGAAAAACAGTCACTTTAGACATTCAAACCACCAAAGACAAATTCTTGGACTTGCAAACACCAACCCAGACATGCAAACAAATAGATTCAGACATACAAACATAGAAAGACAGGCACTTTAGACATTCAAACCAGCAAAGACAAATTCTACGACTTTCAAACACCAACCCAGACATGCAAACAAATAGATTCAGTAATACAAACAGGGAAATACAGGCACTTTAGACATACAAACCACCAAAGACAAATTCTTGGACTTGAAAACACCAACCCAGACATTCAAAAATATAGATTCATATATACAAACAGAGAAATACAGACACTTTATACATTAAAACCAAAAAAGAAAATTTATTGGACTTTCAAACACCAACCCAGAAATGAAAACAAATATATTAACACATAAAAAAACAGAGAAACGCCGGCACTTTAGACATTCAAACCAACAAAGACAAATTTTTGGACTTGCAAACACCAACCCAGACATGCAAACAATAAATTCAGACATACAACCAGAGAAAGACATTCACTTTAGACATTCAAACCGACAAAGACAAATTCTTGGACTTGCAAACACCAACCCAGACATGCAAACAAATAGATTTAGACACACAAACAGAGAAAGACAGGCACTTTAGACATTCAAACCACCAAAGAAAAATTCTTGGACTTATAAACACCAACCCAGATATGTAAACAAATAGATTCAGACACACAAACAGAGAAAGACAGACACTTTAGACATTCAAACCAACAAACACAAATTCTTGGACTTGCAAACACCAACCCAGACATGCAAACAAATAAATTCAGACATACAAACAGAGAAAGACAGGCACTTTAGACATTCAAACCAACAAAGAAAAATTTTTTGACTTGCAAATACCAACCCAGACACGCGAATAAATAGAATCAGACGAGCAAACAGCGACAGACAGCCACTTTGGACATTCAAACCATCAAAGACACATTCTTGGACTTGCAAACACAAACCCAGACATGCAAACAAATAGATTCAGACATATAAACAGAGATAGACAGACACTTTAGGCATTCAAACCAACAAAGACACATTCTCGGACTTGCAAACACCAACCCCGACACGCAAACAAAATAAATTCAGACATACAAACAGAGAAAGACAGACACTTTAGACATTCAAACCAACAAAGACAAATTCTTGGATTTGCAAACATCAATCCCACACATGTAAATAAATAGATTCAGACGTACAAACAGAGAAAGACAGGCACTTTAGACATTCAAATCAACAAAGAAAAATTCTTGGAATTGCAAACACCAACCCAGACATGCAAACAAATAGATTCAGACATACAAACAGAGAAAGACAGGCACTTTAGACTTTCAAACCAACAAAGACAAATTTTTGGACTTGCAATCATCAACCCAGACATGCAAACAAATAGATTCAGATATACAAACAGAGAAAGACAGACACTTTAGACATTCAAACCAACAAAGACAAATTCTTCGACTTGCAAACATCAACCCAGACATGTAAACAAATAGATTCAGTCATACAAACAGATAATGACAGGCACATTCGACATTCAAACCAACAAAGACAAATTCTTGGAGTTGCAAACACCAACCCAGACATGCAAAGAAATGGATTCAGACATAAAAACAGAGATAGGAAGGGACCTTAGTCATTCAAACAAACAAAGACAAATTCTTAGAATTGCAAATAATAACCCAGACATGCAAAAAATGCATTCACTTATACAAACATAGAAAGAAATGCACTTCAAACATTCAAACCAACAAAGACAAATTCTTGTACTCGCAAACACCAACTCAGACATGCAAACAAATAGATTCAGACATACAAACATAGAAAGACAGGCACTTTAGACATTCAAACCAACAAAGACAAATTCTTGGACTTGCAAGCATAAACCCAGACATACAAACAAAAAGATTCAGTCATACAAACAGAGAAAGACAGGCACTTTAGACATTCAAACGATCAAACACAAATTCTTGGACTTGCAAACACCAGCCCAGACATGCAAAGAAATAGATTCAGACATACAAACAGAGAAAGGCAGGGACCTTATGCATTCAAACCAACAAAGACAAATTCTTGGACTTGCAAACACTAACCCAGACAAGCAAAAAAATAGATTCACGCATACAAACAGAGAAAGACAGGCACTTTAGACATTCAAACCAACAAAGACAAATTCATGGACTTTCAAACACCAACTCAGACATGCAAACAATTAGATTCAGACATACAAACATAGAAAGACAGGCACTTTGGACATTCAAACCAACAAAGACAAATTCTTGGACTTGCAAAGACCAACCCAGACATGCAAACAAATACATTCAAACATATAAACAGAGAAAGACATGCACTTTAGACATTCAACCCAGCAAAGACAAATTATTGGACGTGCAAACACCAACCCATTCATACAAATAGATTCAGACATACAAACAGAGAAAGACAGGCACTTTAGACATTCAAACCAACAAAGACAAATTCTCGGACTTGCAAACACCAACCCAGACATTCAAACAAATAGATTCAGTCATACAAACAGAAAATGACACTCACTTTAGACATACAAACCAACAAAGACAAATTCTTGGACTTGCAAACACCAACCCAGACTTTCATACAAATAGATTCAGACATACAAACAGAGAAAGACAGACACTTTTAACATTCAAACCAACAAAGACAAATTCTTGGACTTGCAAACACCAGCCCAGATATGCATACAAATAGATTCAGACATACAAACAGAGAAAGACAGGAACTTTACACATTCAATCCAACAAAGGTAAATTCTTGGACTTGCAAACACCAACCCAGACATGCAAACAAATAGATTCAGACATGCGAACAGAGAAAGATAGGTACTTTAGACATTCAAACCAACCATCACAAGTTGTTGAACTTTCAAAAATCAGACCACACACATAAAGCAATAGAATCACACACGCATACAGAAAAAGACAGGTACTTTAAACACTCAAAACATCATAATAAAACTTTCTGACTTGCAAACACCATCCCAAACATGCAAAAAAAATAGATCCAGTCATACAAACAGAGAAAGACAGGCACTTTAGACATACAAACCAACAAAGACAAATTCTTGAACTTGGAAACACCAACCCAGATACGCAAACAAATTGATTCAGCCATACAAACAGAGAATGACAGGCACTTTAGACATTCAACCCAACAAAGACAAATTCTTGGACTTGCAAACACCCACCCAGACATGCAAAAAAATTGATTCAAAAAGTATATAAAAAAATATGGGGGGCCCGGAGGGGCTTTGGGGCCGGGGGTGCCCTTTGGGGTTGGGGATCTCAAAACACTGTTCAAATGGAACTTGTATATTATAACGACCACAGAGTTTCACCCCAAATCATCTTCTAAAATATCTCAAACTGTTTCGCCCAAATAATCTTCTAAAATATATCAAACTGTTTCACCTAAATTATCTTCTAAATTGTTTCAAACGGTTTCACCCAAATAATCCCTAAACGTAATTTCTGAGTATTTATTTTGTTTTGTCATTACTGTACTGTCCCATTTGACATTACTAGGAAAAAATTCCCTCGTTAATCTCTTCATCTCTTATATGTTCTTTGTTATTCTATTAAGGCTTCGATAGAACATTAATTTAATACTAAGCCTAATGATCAGAGAAGCCATATTTAAAAATAGAATATCTATCTCTTTAGAGTCCCGTATAATTCCTAGGAAACAAGTGCTGTCATTTATCCCTCAGACCTAAAGATCAAAGAAGCCATACTGTTTCTTAATTCTCCTTTGTGGATCAATAATCCCCCGCCGATTATGCAAATCAATTTCCCAGAAATGTAGTTCTCAGAAATTCTCTCCCCTTCGTGGATCAATTATCCTTGAATAAATTATAACCTGTCAGCATTAGACTCAATTGTAGATGGCAGCATGGTGTTCGTACGGGAGTAATACCTGGCCCCCTACTAATACTTTAAACATCGGTGATAAAATTGCAATAGGACGATAGTTATTTCTATCAGATTTATCTTTTTTATGTAATGGTATTACACGTGCAATTTTCCATCTCTTGGGAAATGTACCTGAGCAAATACATAAATTTAATATATGAATCAATAGTTCAAAAATTACACCTGCAATATTTTTTAGCAAATTAGTTGAAAGTTCATCATATCCCAATGAATTACCATTTTTTAAATACTTAATGACCTTTTGAAATTCTGCAAAAGTAACCAGGGCCAGAAATATGTTCAGTGGGCGGTAGATATTGTTTTATTCGACCTTGGGGAAGAAAGGTCAATTTCACCTGAAAAAACAGATGATCCAATACTAGCAAAATAATCACTAAACTTCTTAACAACAGCTTGTGGTCCTCTAAATTCTTTACCATTAACATCAAATAACACTTCAGGGTGTAACAACTTTTTATTTCTTCCAATTTTATCTTTAATCAAACTCCAAGTTTTTCTAGGGAAAACTGAATTTCGAAAAGATTTTTCATAATAAAGTCTTTCACTTACTCTAAGGATCCTTACCAACATATTCTTATAATTTTTAAAACGCATTATATTTATTTCCGCGGGATATTTTACTCTAATTTTATATAAACGATTTTACTCATTAATAGACCTCAAAAGTGATTCATATATCCAAGGTTTTTTTGGGGTAAGTTTCTTTCCTCTCGATCTCTTATAGAGACACATAAGACCAAGCTTTTCATTCATAATATAATAAAATTTGTCTAATGATTGGTTCGGATCCTTCTCATCAATTACAGGACTCCTCAACGTCACCAAACCCTTCTTTTAACCTTAACACATTTTTATGTGAAAAATATCTACGCTTGGTTTGATTTTTTTTTTTATTATGCGGAAAATTTATAAGAAAATCAGACATAATTATACAGTGGTTCGATGAATCATCAGGAATAATAAATGTATTACAGCACTATAAGGTGAAAAAATATTATCAATGAGTGAAAATGATGTATCAGCTATTCTAGAGGGCACAAAACATACGGGGTTTAGTCCATAAGATAGTGGGCCCTCCATAAACTGCAAAATTTCTATCTATTCTATTCTGATCTGCAGATAGGAGTTTCATTAAATCAATATTAAAATCACCCATAAGAGTATTGAGACTAGCTAATTTATCCAACATACTTTCAAAATGATTTTTAAATTCCATCTGGCTGGATGACGGAGTACGGTAAATAACTGCAATTAAAAACTTCCGATTATTTGGAAAAGAGCATTGAACCACACAAGGTTCAAAAATCATTTCAGTATTCAGTGGCAAAAAATCAAGCCTTATACGTGCTGATGTGCATATTTTAATCGTAGCACCTAGACCCCTTGTTTTCGTCTATTCCGACGTATGTGAAAAAATTGATAATCTTTTACATGTGTATTTTCAATTGAAAAACCATCTAAAAGTTTCACATAGGCCTAATATATCTGTATCTGAATCCAACAAAAAAGATTCAGTCAAATTCTGCGCAGTCCTCCAACCCCGGCAATTCCAAAACGACATCATACTTGTATTTACATTTTTTCTTACCAGCTCATTCATAAATATATATTGATTTTTTGGGACATCCAAATTACTAGAAGTATCTTCGTCATCACCAGCTACAATAGTTTGAAAGATTGACTGAAATGAAAGAGAATTCCGCTCAAATTCTTTTAACCTTGATGATGGAATTTCAGGATTATCTCTATCCATTATCAAATATTAATCCCTCGTTCAGAAAAACCACGCCATGCCCCAAAAGACCACTAAACAATAATAAAAATAACAATTACAGAAAAAAAATAAGTTACTACCCGTGCAGCTGATAACTACACAGTTGCCAAAACCAGCGGTTCATCGTCACCCAATTGATGGCACCGTGAATTTTCTGAAAAGGCGGGTATCGCGACAGTAACCAAATTCGTAGAATATTTGAAACGGATATTTTTGTCAGGCTATTTAGTGAAAATAGAGTGTCAGTGAATGTTCAGTTTTGCCATAAAAAAGAAATCTATTCACTTTCGACTTGTCTCCTATTGCTCTGGTAAAGGCTAGGATCTACCGGTTAAACTAAGAGTTAGCGAATCTTCAAGCTTTAACAGTGGATTTTACTACTTATGAAAACAAAAAGAATGCTTGAGTAGAACCGGTATATTAGCCAAAAATGGCGCGTAGGTCTACAGAACTTAATAGATTTTTTTACAGAACTTAATAGATTTGTTTTCTTCGGTTTTCCTTATAGTTGATGTCTCCCGATTGGGTTTGCTGTTTATGTGATTTGGTGAATCATGTATTACTCCCCTGCCTAGCTTGTGATTTTTTTAGATTGTTTAGGTTGGCGACGTACATACAGTGTGTTAAAAATATTTATTGGATATATTTGCTTCATTTTTGTTTCTCCTGTTTTTTCCTGGTCATTGAGCTTTAACGGGGGACACTAAGTTGAAATGTTCGTTGTGAATTTATTGATGAATAAATAAACTCTGAACTGAACATTTTTCCAAACGTATGTATATAAGTTTGTGAAACAAATTGATGAAGACGAAAAAATCAGGTTCTCAGGATAACAATATAAATACGGGCTACAAGTAGGCGTTCTGGTACCTGACTATATGTTCAGAGAATATAATATTCACAGAAGTGATTTGAGCCAACTTCCCACTATTACAGCCTACTCAACTCATAGCAGGTTTCTTTTCACTGCAACTTTAACAGTCATGAGGACTTGGAAGTATTCAGTTGGACGAGATCAGTTATTTATACACAGTGCCCTGCTTAATGGAACTCCCTTTGTCACTAAACGTCTCACATTAAAAATTATTTCCAGAAAATTTATATTTTGTAGCTTACGTGCTACTGCCGCCGCAGAGCGACTATAAACAGGCAATAAATGAAGCCAATCTATTCTTCATTAAAATAACTGAAGATCTTTTAGAAAGTGCTCAAAGCTGCTAGAGATAACCTCTTAGATACAAATGTTTTCATAATGAAAAATGACATAAAAACTATACAACATATGGCGAAGTATAAAAATTTATTCTGAAACAAAAATTATTCAGATATACATATACAAATCGTACACAGTTACAGCTACTAATATTCCAACAAAAATAGCTGTAAATACCTTTGCACCCTCATTACTTTACGTGTCCAGAAATTTTCCACAAAGAATGAATAACATGTTTGTAGAAAAAAACAAGCAAAATAAATATCAGCTTAGAGCCATGGCCAAATTTGATAAGGAGAGGGTGGTAAACAAGACACCACATACATCTCTTTAAATTCAACCAGATTTACATTGAAAAGTGGATTTACATAAAACACTGAAAAACAAACTAAATACACATGATTTTTTTTCTCAGCGACAAAGGGAATTCGCACAACACACATGCAACTTTCTTAGTTTGCAGGATATCAGGATATTGAGTCACACTTTCAGAACAGATTTCCATTATTGTAAAAGTGCAATGTGCATCAGTAAGTTACGATATCACTAGTGGGGGAAGGGTTTATAAATTTTTCTGTAATTCCTATATTTTCCACATGATTAACTCAAGTTTATGTTTTGTTTTTGTAGCTTCAGATCACTACTCATTACCCAGTCATTGAATTTCATTTGCCTTATTACAATTGAAAATGTAAGAATATTTAATGGTGAAGTGCTTAACATCCAAGTTTCTTTTACAGCTCAACCACATGGTTCCTTTAAACATTATTCAAAACAACAACACTATCAAGGCACAAAAAAATTTTTGAATGTAAATTGAAAAACTTGAGAGATCCCAGATGCTTCAACAGATGGCTGGGGGGATAGTGTTACCTATTGTATATGCTTTTTTCTTTATTCTGAGATTATTCTGTTAAATTAAGGAGCTAAAATTTATCGATCATTAAGATGATATATTCTTGTAATAACAATAACCAAAAAAATTTGGAGCATTTTCACGATAAATATGGTCCAAAACGAAAGCATGAGCTAAAATTTCTCAAATCAATGAACTGCACAATATCCTACTTATTATTTTTGACACCTGTCCAGTTTCCCTTTCAAAGCTAGTTTGTTTAAAGGTCACTCTATACTATGGTGCTTTTATACTTCATAGAGTACCTTCAAAAGATTGAATTCGGGAATTTTTTTTGGTTGGGGGGGGGGGGGGTAAATCCCCCACCCCCCTCAAGTGTCAGTGTAACAGTGGATTCACACGATCTCTGTAGTGCTTTCTACCAAAAAGAAAACAGAAGCACAGCAATCAGTATTGTTGGGATAATTCCTACATAGCCGTGTTGTTCTAGTTTCGAAACGTCGCTGATCAAACCGGGTCAAACAGAACTTCCGTTCTTGAAAGAACCGGTTCTTCCATTTTGAAAGAGTCAAAGAGCAAGAGACAAATCATAGGATGAGTTCTATCCCAATAGCTGGAATTATGGTTACATGAACAGTATTTCAGTGTGCAAAGATTATTCCGAAAAGCAATATTAGTTAGCCTTGGCTTTCCAGACTCAATAAATACCTCAAACACTGCGAGCGCTAAAAACCTGAAACGCAATGCGCAAATGTTAGGGTAGCTTTGACTTAGCATCCCGACAGGATAACAGGAAAGAACTACATAATTTTTCTGTAGGCTGCAATTTCATCCTAAGAGTTTACATTTATAGTGCACACTCTTAACTAATCAAACAATTGCCAAAGACACGTAAAATTGTTGTCAATTAGAGTAGATATCAGACAGGGAAGTTTAGGCTAGTCAAACATTGTGAAATGCATTGACCGGTTAAGCTTTTAGAGTTAGACATAATAGAAGTAGGCTACCATGGTTTATTAAAAATAAATAAAAAAAAAACTAAACGGCAGCATACCAAAACCTAAGCTCGCAAGGGCATGGTTTAAGTTTGCGTATAGTTTGTCTGGTATATTCTTAGTACTTTTCTTATGCAAAGGCTCTAGATGGCAATTTAATACAATGCTAAATATCTATAAAAAAAAATAAAGCAACGGATATGAATCGTCTTTACGGGTGCTCATTTCACTTGAGGAGGAGGGGACGTCAACAGAATAGATTGGGGGGGGGGGGCTGAAACTTCCTTTATCTAGATGCGGCAGGACTCAGAATCTGAAATGGTAACGTCTAGATAGATTTGTGTACTTAAATTCTACAACAAAAATTGGGTATATTTTGTACGAAAAACTGTCTTAGCAAATCATCCAGTTAAAAGTTAGAAGCATCTGAATGTTTCACCAACTTGTTTATGCGGGTTTAGACTCTTAAATTTTAAACTTGTTTATGCGGGTAAATTGCTCTTAAATTTTGAATGTCTCCGGCTTTTGAATTCAGTTCTCAGAAAAAACTTAAAATGCAGGATATGGTTTGTTTTTCATCTAAACATCTAAATAAACAAAGCTTGTTAGGGGCTAAAATTTAAAATTACAACGGCTAATCCCAAATTCCAAAGCTATCCCATCGAAGAGGGTTTGGCTCTTTTTTTATGATTTTTATGAAGAGGCCATTATTTTATAAAGATGCCATTTTTTATGATTTTTTTTTCAAGTTTCGTGACAGCTGTTCCCAAAAGATTCGTCTTTATTTTTTATCAGACATTTAGCACAGATCTTATAAAGCCTATACTTGCATATGCATATGCTTATTTAACCCAACCGAAAACGATGCAGCCTTTTCTTATTTGTATTTCTTTCCAAGTTTTGCCATTTTTAAATAAGATATTTTTGAAAAAAAAAAAATTATAGCCAATTTGATATTTTTTGACGGCTTAAAAGAAGTTTGGACCAATAAGACAGAATAGCTAAAACATTTATAATTGGAAAATAAACTGGAGCTGTAAACTACACAGAACTTGAAGAAAAATATCATGTATTATCCACTTCTAAATATATGACAATCAAAAGATAAACTTCAAATTTATACAAAGAATTACACTAGGGCTGTCCAAAATCAAAGAAAAATTGTTAGGCGTCCCTTAAATGGAGCTAGATATCCCTTTTCGACTAGTCTAAATTCTAACGAAAGGTGTACTAATTATATATTATAAACCCAGAAGCTTTATTGTACAGTTACTTTAATCATATTCTTCGTACTTACTGTCAAGGCTATTTTTAGGGGGAGGCTCCAGGTTTACCCCCTCCTCTTCAAACGTAAAAATCACATAAAATTTAATTTTTTACAGTTAATTAACGGTTAAAGAAGACCTTCCCCTGTGTTGATCCATCCCAAGTCAAACCTTGGAAACAACCCGACATAATGAGTTTTGATTTTGGACGGCCGATTAGAAAGTACAACATCCTCATATCATTCAACTTACCAATAAGAAGACAGCAAATTAAGGGACAGAATTTCTCTTTTTTGGATTGCAAAATATGGAAGGCACACTATTCGGCTTCAATAGCCCACCTCCCATGTACAACTCCTCCCTGAAATGCTTGGAGCATACATAAGCATCCGAGGGTGTAAGGCGCTTATTATTCGCCCTGGCAACTTTGACCTCCCATTTTTCCGCTAATTCCGGTTCTTTCGGAAAAGTACACAAATACTTGGCGTTTCCTGGAATATTTGGGCAGTTAATAAGACAACAGCGACGTGGCGCATTTGGATCGATTTTCCGTTGCTTCTTAGTCGGTCCCCGTTTCTGTAGTTTTGATAAAGGCTTATCTTCTTCGTCAGATTCAGTGGATTTGTGAGGTCTTGATGGTCCTCTTGGTTTTGTGCTTTTGACTTCCTTCTTCTTTTGCTTTACCACTGTAAAATCAATTGAAGACAAATAAGTTTTCAAAACAGAAACCAATTTATTAAAGCCGACGTTTCAAGACGATATCTTTCGGCCAAAGCACCATTTAAAATTTTGTTTAATTTCTAGTTTGCACTGGAATGTCTAGAGTTAAACCCCAGAAAGAAAAGTAATAATTTTCATTTGAGAGCCCAAAAATTAATAAGACTTCTTTGACGAAAAAGACAAAAGATGACGTGATTTTGCCTGGAGTTTTATTTTTTATTGCTCCATACATTTACATTCTTGTTGCTTTGTTACTACCTGGGGTTGCACTTGAAGTAAATGGAAAGCCAAAGTCAATTCCTGGCTTCACACAAAATACAAAAACTATGTGCTGGTAGCCATGGTTGCACAATAAAATAGAAGAAAACGATCTGTTTATAAACTGTTATGCTTTCTATTGTGTTGTTGTATTTTGAATCACTTTTAATTTTCTTTGCCCTATCCCATTTTTCAGGTCAAGGATTCCACTGGAGGGGGGGGGGGCTAAACCAATTTACTAATAAAAAATAAATAAATAAAATAACAATCAAATAGCAATCGCAGTGTTTTAATTTTCGCTTCATTACCTATCTATTCTAAGTTCAATAAATAGTTTCATAATTTACATCACCAGCGTTTCTAATTTACACTTTTCTTTGCGAAAAAGGAAAAAAAATCAATGCATGTATCTTTTTTTAAAGCTACTAAAACTAGACAAAAAAATTTCCAGAGAGGGGGGGGGGTGTACTGAGTGATAATTTTTCTAAAAGACAGACTGGTAGACCGGATAAGTAAGGGAGCCACCGCTCTAGAGTAAAATAGGTATGAACTGATCCATGGCTCATTGCTGAATATTCAACAGGAGTTAGTGACTAGTCTGGATATAACTCTCATTCCTCAGCTAAATGCTGTATCCCTCATGGCAAACCTATAATCTTTCAAAAACTATATCTTTCTAAAAAAAAAAAAAAAATGGAAAAAAATGCTCATTGAATTCGTGCAAAAAATGCCCACGAGAGGTCAAATGCTTATATTTGACTTACTTTAAAGATAAGTTAATGACCTATCAAAGTCATAAATCTAATCCAACAACAAAAAACCCCTTTCTTCACCATAAACCAAAATTTTTACCATAAACTGGTTACCATGGCTGATACGTCTTTAAGAATAACGTATTAAATTATCTTAAAAGAAATGTACGCACGGTAAAAACCAAACGTAAATATTTTGTAGAAAACATCAGGGGACTTATGAGAGCACAGGTGTTATCGGCTATTTAAATACATCATCTAGGAATTATGACATACCACTTACAGGTCATCCAACACTACTATGTGCTTATGTTCCTTTGCAAGTCTTTGGTACGTTATTTTCAACTGTCCTACGGTTTTTATTTTGCAAAGTACGACAATAATTTTACCATCATTTTATACCTGAGATTCAGCTTTATCCATCAATTGAATTACATTTTCGAAATTTACTTTCCATTTTTCTTTTAAGATCGAAAAACTTCGTTGCTGATACGTCAGAAAGATGCAAAAAGAGGAAAATTTTCTTATTTTATATTTCCTACATCGCAAAACAGGGCATTTCACAGAGAATATAAACCCTAAAAAACTGACATAGATGGCACAATACGCTCTAAATTTCCAAAAGTGGAACAACTAGTAGTGAATACCTTTTACCTGCTTATTTATATCCGGCGTGTAATACAGGAAATAAATGATCCCTGCTATCCTGATAACGGCAAGGAGTAATGACCATATTAATATTATGAATCTTGACAACTACATATACACAGATTTGTATACAGTAAAGAGAACTGCCCAACTAAATGGTAAGCATGAATTTCTTTCCTTGTGAAATATTCGCTATTGTACTTCCATTGTAATGTCTCTGTTCTTCCATCTAAAAAGACTCCATATGAATCCGTACAACACTCCCTAAAGAATCCATAATGCCAGTTTACCCACCATACAGAAAAAAAATTCCCCATATTTTGTACTGGATTTAGTCATCTGAGAATGGTCCCTTTCATTACTACCGTTGTTATCTGCTGCAGCGTCTGTGCTTCCTAATATACGATACTAACTCCAAACTAAACCGACAATACTACTAACTACATCTTTCCTCTTTCACCCGCCATACAGGAAAAATTTCTGCATATTCGGTTCTGGATACAGTCATCTGAGAACGGTCCATTTGATTACTATTGTTGCTATATTTCGTAAACCATAGCTACTGTAGCTTCTGTGTTTTCTAATATATAATACTAACTACATCTTTCATTTTTAACAAATTTCATTATGTTACAACTTATTCAACCATGACTGTTTAAGCTCTTTGTGGAAAACATAAGCCGTATGGAAAATTTATTTATTTTGAGAATGTGATTGTCATCCGTGTTAAACCCAGCTGTTTACTCGTACTTCTCCTTCCTAAAATAGGTTAAAAAGTGATAATGATAAGAAAAATAGTATATCTTAGCAGTAAATTTTATAATTTTGCACAGCAGACTGTTGGGGATTTTAGGACCCTCACCATGTATAGTGTCGGTTCATGAAAGAGAAATCTTGGGGTTCAAGAATTAGAAAATTAAAAAATCTAATATTTTTTACTCCCTGTTATATCTCATTCAATTCAACGATAATCCCTTGACAAAATAGTGGATCCTTTAAAAATATAATCGATTCAAAATATGCGTTATAAAAGTTACCAATCTTTACTTACATGACTTTCTAATCAGTGAAAGCGGTTGATGATCACTTTCGGTATGTACTTTGAGTGCTTCTCCATCCTTCAAAGTAATTTGACACTCAATACATCTACGAGAGCAAATCTCGTTCCAATGACGTTCCAAATGGTTCTGAGTTCGAAAGTATCTTTCACACTTCTCGCATTTTAGGGATTCATCTGAAAGCATGATAAATATTACAAACATATTTCACTATCTTTTTCTCGTCCGTCATAAAATAACTCTTCATATATTGACACCTTTGGTAATCAATGGCATGAATACAAAAGGTATGATAATTATGGTTGTCACCGATAGTTATTTATCGCTGGCTCTGTGAATTTTGTCTTCCAACTGTTACCCAAGTCTACCTTAATGAATTTTCTAAAACACCATTTTTCATTGCATAGCTAAGAATTATCTGGACAGTTTAGTCTCCGAATAAGAAAATACAGATTTAAAAGCTCCTCAAAAAACGAGCTAAAAAGAAAAAAAGTTTGCTGGTTATTATAGAAAGTAGCTAAACGAAGATGCAACTTTAGTAGGTCGGCATTTATAGTTTATATTTTCCAGGTTGTACGTAAATACTTTTAATAACATAAATAACTTCACCCAAACAAATTATATGTTTAACCTACTCCAAGCATTCCTCTCCATATAAACCTGAAACACCCTGCCGATATTTAAGGAAAGATATTCAATATATGAGCAGTAAACAAGAGCCTTAAAAATCAGGAATGTGCCGCCAATGTTACCTATGCCCAGGGTTCCAGATTGGTGATTCGGGGTTGAGTACCTTCGGGGCTGAGAGGGGAATTTTTGCGTGATGCCTATGGAAAGAATTCCTTTCCTAATTTTATCTAACAGCGTACCTATATTAAGTAGTGTTTGAGCAAAAAAAGGCCTACCTATGGAATAGAGATACAAGATCCAAGAGGGATGTAAGTCTGGGAAAAGGTTAGGAACGCCTGATCTAGGGTATGGAAAATATATTTGACATTAAATATTTTCTATTCTAGTTGCATATTTTTCCAACACCATCCGTTCAAATATATATATATATATATATATATATATATATATATATATATATATATATATATATATATATATATATATATATATATATATATATATATATATATATATATATATATATATATATATATATATATATATATATATATATATAATCCCAAATATACATAAAAAAAATTTAATGTAGACACCGTATTTGAAATCAAAATACCATTATGACGAATTGTTTTGATAGAAATTTGGAAAGATTCTTTCAGAGAAGGGATATAACGCCATTCCTATGACACGAGTTTTGCATCAGCAAAGAGTTACAAAACTTAAAGACAAAACTTTAAAGTTTTTTTTTGAAAATGCAAATAAAAATTGTACAGTCCATTCCATTTTTAGTCAGCTACAACAAAAGATATCTAAACACATGATCCCTATCAATTTATAGAATCAAATAAATACGATGGAAATAGCAAAAGGAAAAAAATAATCCCAGAAACGCCAGTTTCGCCTGTAGCATTGATCAACAGAACGTTTACAAAAAACCTATAACATACTGGCAAAAAATACACTTTCTGATGCATCTAGTTCCTCTTATGGAAACAATCCATTCCTCCCTACTAAACGTAGCATCCGGACATGCCCCCCGCACGCCCACCTCTCCACACACAAAAAATAATTTAATTATTTCTACAAATGAGTTCAAAATTTCACTTAATTTTTGTATGATTTGCCCATTATATTCTTTTTAAGAATTTCCCCCTCAGCTTTCACCTAGAATAAATTTAATGCTCTGCTGAACTGAACTAGGTTTGAATTGCAAACAAAGTACATGCATGTTAAATATCCTGAAATGACAACCAGCTGGAATGAGTTATTTTAGCGGAATAAACGAAATTACAAGAAAAAAATTAACGTAATTGGGCTTACCTTTCAAGATAGCAGCCCAAGAAAAAAAAATTCAAACCAAAGCACAAAATCTTCATTTCCTAGCCTCAAGGCTGTCTATTTGAGAGATAGACAGCCAAAAAACTAAAAAAAAAACTGAAGGTACAATTCCTATTTTCGGCATTAGCCTAATTGGCTTAAAAAGAATAACCATAAAGCCAAACCGAAATAAAGCACAAAGAAACATTTTTAAGAAAAATTTTGGGAAAAAATCGAGAATTCAATTTTTAATCAGAAAGACCTTCGTATGCAGTTATGCGATTTTGGTTGTAGCGGACACCAAATTAAAGAAAAATAAACGCGAGTAAAATATCTAAGAGGGTGTAGATTTCCCTTGAAGGCGCTGTTGTAGTTGCGAATAGCGTTTTCAGTTTAAATGGTGCAGCTATTGTTGGGAATAGGCTGAAAAAGGATAACTTTAAAGTCACACAAAAAAGTTAAAAATTAAATTCACAATTAATTATATGATGCAAAAATACTAACCTAGCTGAACTTCATCACTGTCTGAGTCCTCCTTCTTCTTTCTATCCTTCTGTATCTCTGCTTTATATTTCTTTGCAAGAAGTTCCAATTCATCAAATGCTTCTTGAAATCTCTTTGGTCTAACTATCTTCCTTCGTGAACGAGACGTTATCATAACAACCTTTTTATTTGCAGGTGTGCTCACTACTTTTCGTTTCATAGATGGCTCTGATCTAGACTTTGCAACAATTTTTCTATGAAGAAAACGCTTTTCTGGTGTTGCTTTTAAAGGGGTTACTTTTTCTTTCTGGAATATTTTTGGTTTAGGAGCAGCTTTCTTCTCATATTTCTGTCCAGTCTTCGGTGGTCGCGCTGACATAACTAAGTCTGGGAGTTGAGGAACAGGGGATTCGAAGGTTGTACTTTCAGGGGATGAAATATCTGGCCAATCCAAATCTGAGTCATAGTCAGATGACAATTCAGTATCTAAAAAAAGACAGTAAAGAATAAAAAAAAAAAAAGATTAAAAAGCTACTAACATTACTTTTCAAGAGCAAATACATTTAGTATATGCATTAGGTCATTTTGAATAAGCTATTTACTAGCTTAGGTATCAAAAAGTATTTTCAATATATCCTGCATACGTGGACACAAGGGAGACCCAAGAGAGCAGCAATTTACAGAACAAAAAACTCATTTCGGGCAATTTTCTCTTAATTTTTTTTCTAGGAGTTCCTGAGTGCAGGTACAATTTTAAAGTTTATTTAGTATACCTTCGAAAAGCTTATTTGATACATAAAGATGTAGCAATTGAAGAGGGAGACAATTAGGACCAGACTACACCAAATTGTCCAATGAAGACTGCCCCATAAAATTCCAATTTTGCTAACAAAATAATTCAGATTAACAATACATGCTGAAATTGTAAATATTTTTGGATACCTAAAAAAAGCCTGAAACGTTCAGGTTATGTTACTTGAAATAATCTCGAAGTACGAAATTATGCAAAACAAGAGGTTTATATCTAAAATTGGAATATACTAAATATTCTAGATTTCCTTTTTGCACTTTAAACCTATTTACAGGTATTTTGCATTTGTCCTATTGCTTCTAGTTGTGGAGATTTATTCACCGTGTTTTTTTTTTTAATTGTCAAACTCGTACCCCTCCCCTCCAAAGTTCTGTTGGCACTGTGATCTAGAAAAAGCAACCATGCGGTACTAAATGTTTGACTATAGTGTACCTGAAACGTTTGACTACGTGTCACTTTTTGATTATTAATTTTCCAATCTCCTGAAGCATTTTGTTTCAGTCTGTCTTTGCCTTATCTCCGATTTGATGCTTTTATCACAAACAGCTTCACTTAGTCTGATTGATTCAAAATGTTGGTCAAAAGTTTTTTTTTGTTATTTCTTGATCAAAAAGTTTAATGTGTTCCCTTTCAAAATACATAGCTGTAATATATCAAGTGGAAAAACAATGTGATGTTTCTGAGCCTGCTGATTACAAATCTGGGTTAAAACTCCAATACAGGCATTCAAAATCAAAACATGTTAATTATGTATTTTGCAAATGGTGAGCATTTTAAACTTTGTTGAAATCAGTGTCATGTAAAGATTTTTATCTGCCGGATAGGCTGGTCCTTTGGCTTGTGTCCCATCCAATGTCCCCTTCTACCTCAAAAATATAGACATGCTGTTTCTCTTTCAACTTACAGACATCCATGGACTATTTAGAGTGGACCCCTACTGCTTAAGCGTGAATTTTGATAATCAGAGGTACACTGTGGCCAGCCAGCTGCCAGTTAGCGATTTATGATGGAAGAAAAGCTGCATCTTGAAATATATTACAATTAAATGGGCGAACATCTGTAGATTGGAAAGCTTGAGATTTTCTGCAAAGGGGCAACATGATACATCATAAGGCATGTTTTATAAAAACAAAACAAAACTGTCATTCCGATCCATTCCTTTCTTCCTATGTTTTACTAAGTAATGAATCCTTCCCTGTTCAATCAAGTTAAGGATTGACCCTTCTCTGTCCAGTAGAAAGTTCTTGCTGCAGATTCACAACATGCAACTAATTTAATTATTCTTTAATTATTCAAAGTTCTGTTTTCCTTTAAGAATATTATAACTCAAATACTTAAGACTATGTACTTATCATGATTGTCGAAAAGAAGAACTATTAGATAAACAATTTCAACCAAAGGAGGAAACCTAAAATTCATACCTTTTGGTAAAGGTATAAGGCCTTTATTTGTGACAAACCATATCTTATTGACAAAAAAGTGCCAGTTGTGAAAACCCAATGGAAATCAAACCTGGCTTATATGATCAGCTAGAGAAACTTTCCTGGCTACTTGCAAGCAATGGGTAAAAAAGTAAATTACATAAACATTGACAACATTTCTGTTGTCATCATCAATTTTTATCTATAAATTTTGCATGGTTTTCAAAAAATTTGCTCATTTCTCTACGTAGTTGCCATTAAAATAAAGAAAAAAGTCAAAATTGGAAGTTTTATTAAATTCATGAGCATTCTAATTTGAATTTAGTGCTAAAAACGACTCACCAGAAACGTATTTCCACTAGGAGACTGGATTACTTTTCCATGTCTGGCAGCTTTCCAGTAGTCATGAGTAATGGAAATAAACAATGAAAAGCTAAGCCAGATTTGCTTTGTAGCGCGCAAATAACGTCTTAAGGTATAGGGCGAAATGATTGTGACAGAGGTGATTACTATATTAGGAAAGAGCATTGAATAGAAGACCTAATGGTATATTTTTATTCATATCTGATTTCTACTATGTATAATGCATTTACCAGAGCTTCTAAAGACCATTGAAGTTTGAAGCTAAAAAGCATGTTCCATCACATTTTACCCATCCTACATAGTCTGAAAAAAGAGCAATAAGCTATCACTAATATATACCAATACTTATAATAATTGTGCATTGATCTAGAGAGATATGAGGATCAAACTTGCACAACAAAAGGTACATGCCCTTTCATGTTGGTATTGGTGATATACACTTGAAAATACAAGCAGTGCATGGTGTTGTGAGAGGAAAATATTTAAGAGGTGCTGACCAGGTTTTTAGGATTTTAGGCAAGATTTTTGAGTATATTAAAGTTGCTGAAATCATAACTCCAGAATCCGACTAGGAAGTGCAGAATGAACAGGCTTGTAGAAGGTCCATACTGGATCTGTTTTGCTCCATTTCATTGATGGCAATGTAATGTCATGTCACTGTGTTAAGGACCTAGTGACACGCCATAAGAGAGGTTTGCTGAAAAGATGCAATTTAATCCCACTTGGCAATGATGACCACAAGGTAGGTATGATCCATAAGAACCATTCTCCAGTGGTTTAGAGTTGACACTGCCTCACAAAATATGTCTACAAATTAAGATGTTTTAAGCAACTTTGGAAAGAAATTGAGATACATCAGAATACAGGAAGCATAAGCAGCTTTAATGTGATTTTGCATATTATCTACAGTCGAAAAAGACTTATTATTAGAACTCTTCTATTTGGTTACCAGTCATCAAGCTTTTGTTCTATAGAATAGCAATGAATAAGCTTGGTAGCAAGTTTACATACAGATGCGTATATAGAAGGAGACTTTTACAGTTTTAGACTAGGTTCCTAGCAACTTTTTGAACTTTTGGTAGCCTTCTGCTTGTGGAGTTTTTAACTCACTTATTTGGCAGATATTTTTTTTCAAATTAAACAAACTCAATTTGTATTTGCAAGGTTCAAACATATCAGACATTTTTGCAGTCCATAATAAAATTCGAGTATCAATGAGAAACCTGATGGTGTGGAAAAGTTGCAGTGGTAATGGGAAGTATCTTTGTTTTGAAACACTTAAAACTTTTATTATTGAAAACCAAGTGCAGCCTAAGATGAATGTACTGTCTGAAATTTCCAGTCTTTCACCACTGCTAAAAAATATCTTTGATGACAATTTGCAGAAGAGATGAAAAGGTTTGATTTGTTGAGTTGGATTTGTAACCCATATCAAGATGACTTACCAACTAGTATGTCAATAAAGGCAGGTGAACAACTCAATGATTTATCAGAAGATACATCACTGAAAAATAGTTTTAATTGAAAACAGTTTTAATCAAAATTCTGGCTCTTAGTTGATGATAACTATTCTTGCCTTTTTGATGAAGCTATACAATTTCTCCTCATCTTTACTAGATCATATCTATGTGAGGCCAGATTTTTGGCTATAGTTGAAGTTGATGCTGAAAATGTAGTGAAGAAAAACTAGAAACAAACACATCCTTCCCATTGAAATAACTTTGTAAAAAAACTTGCAGGTATAGTTATGTAAGTAATAAAAAAATTATTTAAGTTATGATTCTTATTTTAAGTCTTTCTTATTTAATTTTTTTTTTCATTTCAATTAGAAGAAATAAGTTCTTCAACACACCACTATGGAATCTGATAATTACCAATATTAATGCTTGTGACCCCAACCCACTCAATATTTGCTTGCTACCCACTGGTGGGTCAGAACCCATAGTTTGGGAACCACTGCCCTAGGGTTTTACCTTAATTTGCACTTCAGGCTGAAATAAACACCCATACTGGGTCTGTTTGCTCTGTGCCAATGATGGCAAAATTTCCTCACAGTGTTAAAACTTAGTGGCCCAACATAAGAGATATCTACTGAATAGACGCAATTTAAGCCCACTTGGTAACAGTGACCACAAAGTGGGTATGGACCACCAAACCATTCTGCAGTGACCTGTAGCTAACAATACTGCACAACAGCAACTTCACATAGAGTATGTAAGATGGTTGGATATTACAAACAGCATCAACCTCCCAGAAAGGACTCATATAATGAGACTGGCATCAAGTGGATAGTTGAATCAGGCACACAGTCCCACTCACATTTCCATGACTTGTTGTTCTATTTCTTGCCAAACTTGGACTTGATGGATGCAGTTGCAGGTACACCCAACATTTTGTGTTAAAGGCTTTGATAGTCATTGAAAACATGCTTGGAAAATAATGGTGTTGTGTTTGTGTATTAACAAGATACTTTGGCACGTTTTGTGAGTGACCTCTTGCATGCTGCAGAATTGACTTTTTGGCAAAGAGAAGGTTCTTCAGCTGAGTGTTCTAGCCTCTAATGTTCTTGTCACATAAGTTCTAGCCTCTTTTTGTATGGGAGATCTTGCTGACACCTATGCACTTTGCAGCATGCCTCTGAACTCCCTTTATTACGCTAGTATTGTTTTTTTTTAGGACGGGGAGTGCAACAAGTACTAAAACTCAAAACAGGTCTGACTAGAACCTTGGATTAAGTGCAGGTAGTAGCTAGGTATGGTGCATCTAAGAAGAACAAAGCTTTAATTTGCTTGCTGCCAATGGTGGTAGAACTTCAATTGTTCATCTACCAGCATCCCTAGATCTCTTTCTTTGGGACCTGTCTTTAGTGCTGAACTTACAGCAAAATGGGATGAGATATGCCATACAATTGATAAGGGTTGTTGCTGCAAAGTAAAGGACACTGCACTTTCATATGTTAAATTCAATTAGCCAATCTTATCTCCATCTTTGGATTTTATGAAGGTCCCACTGCAGACTGTATTGATTTGCAGGCCCAGCCAGCTTGGTCATTGAAAAAGAAAGTGATTTTGTGTTCTTTTTTTTCACTATTTTGTTGAGGAAAATATACTTGAAAAACAAGCTAAATCCTTGGTTTTCCTTAATATTGGCCAGCAGTCTGAGGTCAGGCAAAATTTTTTTTAGGTATACTAGGTTAGCAACAGTGTATAAATACACTGCCTCAATATCAAAGAAAACAACAGAAAGTACCATTGTAATTGTGTGACTCCACAGAATGAAACATCTTAATAAAATACAAGCATTAGCATTATATTCCTTATTGTATGTTCTTTCCAATTATCATATTTGTGTCTCTGACAATGCCCCCCCCCCCCCCCTGATGTTCCACTTATGGTTCAATGATATATTCCTTTGCTGTCTTTCATCCTGTGATGTGTCATACAACAGGTCACTCTTGTCTTCACTTAATGAAATTCAAGGTAACACTATAGGCTCTTCATAAGGAAACACTGTAAAAAAAAGCATAACATCTTTAAATTGCTAATTTTCCCAACTTATTACAGTGGAACTTGGTTGTAATAATTAAAAGGTAACATATACCATTTTGGTTGTAATGAGTTATGTACATGTTATGGGTAAATTCACAATGAGGATTCAAATGGTGCAGGCAGAATTGTCCTATCTTGTACTGTTACAACGATAAAAGGAGACATATGCCAGTTTTGACAAAAGAGGATTATCTTTTGGAGCTACAAGATGGAGACCTGGCATTCGTCTCCTTTTTTGTCTGGGAAAAAGGAGACATATGCCTTCAAATGGATTAATTTTGAATCTACTAAGCACACTTTTAAAAGAAGAATTACCTTATCTATATGAAAAAGAAGACATACATCATAAAATGGAATAATTTTGAATTCCGTCAGAATATTTGAATTTAATTTATATTGCTGAAAAGAGCAAAAAAGGTTGGTTTAGAATAGGTTCCCTTTTACCTCCATTAGATTCATCCTTCAGAGTGATAATAGCCAACAAACTTTTTTCTGTTTTTTGGCTCTCCTGAAAGGTTACAACAAAATAGCATATGTTGCCCTTTTAATTATCACAGGCAAATTGTGAATAAAACTATTTTTTGAAATGATTCACAATATGGATAATAATGGAAGGAAACACAATAATCTGATTCATAGAAACACACTGCATATCATGTCCTTGGCAGGCTCAATTGAAAGCAGAAAAAGTGGATCTCAGAAGACACCATCAAGCTGTTAAAACAGAAACAACAGATTGGAAATACCAATTCCACATTGTTCAATACACTGAGAAAAGAATGCCATAAATCTGCCTGCTGCAACAGACAACACTACTGGGACCATGTGGCAGCAGATATGCAGAAGGCTGCTAGTCATTCAGATACCAGAAAGCATTATCAACTACTAAAAGAAGCAACTGGGAAAAGTAAAAAGATCTCAACTGGTGTGAGACAAAGATGGAACGCTTCTGTCAAGAAAAGACGACATAATCGCAAGATGGCAGTACAACTTCCAGAAGCTGCTGAACCTCAGTCATAACATCACTTCCACTCAAACTCTTCCCAATAGTATTGCCACTGCACTTCCGCCAAGCAACCCTAACCAGAACTCAGTACCACCAAGTCAACAAGCCCCATATGGCAACATTAATGTTCACCCCCACCCCACATAAAAAGAGATCAAATAGACAATCAAGAAGCTGAGGAATCACAAGGCACCAGGCACAGATTCTATCCCAGCCAAAGTCTACCAAGTCACTACTATTCTTGCTGAGAAACTACAGAAGCTCTACTGCTCAATCTGGTATCAAAAATGGCTTCCCCAAGAATGACAAGACTCAGTTATAATGCCAGTCTTCAAGAAAGGCGACCATACTGAATGCGAAAATTACAGAGGGATCTCACTAATGAGCACTGCAGCAAAGATTTTTGCAATTATCCTGCTTATCCAATTCTGCAAAGTCCACAACAAAAGAACCCGCCCCAGCCAATCTGGTTTCAAATCCAGCACGGACTGTATTGACCAACTCTTCACCCTGAGACAGATTTTTGAACATAGAGCCAAGCCTCAACAAATCACCATTGCTGTCTTCATCAACTTCATTATGGCCTTTAATTCTGTCTTCCATGGAGGAATTTGGATGGTGATGGAAGAGGATTGTGTCCCACCTAAGATCATACAACTCATTCAGGCTTACTATCAGCACACATGAGCCTGCATCAATGGAGAACTTTCTCTGCTATTCAATATTGACTATGGTGTGAGGCAAGGATGTGTACTCTTTCCTGAACTATTCAATTTTAATGTCAATTGGGTAATGAAAAAAGCAATGCCAAACTTCAAAGGAGTCAAGGTTAGCCCTGATTTCAGTACCACCAACCTGGATTATGCTGATGATCTTGCTCTTCTTGGCAAATCCATTGGCAAAGCCCAGAACATGCTTATGAAAGTCTCCAAAGTTGGAGACTCTGCCCCAGATACAAACTCTACTCCTATAGTCCTTAACAAAAAGCAGATTTAAGTGGTCAATAAATTCAAGTATCTTGGATTGTACATCAACATCAACAGCAGATGTAGCATAGAAATCCAATGATGCATTTCATCAGCTTTTGCTGTCTTTACACAGCTGTGGAAGCCACTATGGAAAAAGAAGGAAATTCACTCGAAAATAAAAATCTGTTTTTATGATGTCCTATTCCAATTGGTCTTGCTGTACAGCTGCAAGATGTGGCCCTTAAAAGTCACCAAGGCACATGTCCTCAACACTTTTGAACACAGATGCCTGAGGATCATACTGGGGTTACATCTCAGTGACCAAATCCCAAATAAAATCATTTGCCAACAATGTGACCAAAAGTAAAACATCACAACTATCATTAAATGCTGCTGCTTTTCCTGGTTTGGCCATGTTTGCTGAAGACCAGCCAAGACTTATATAAATTAAAGCCTATGCTACAAACCAGCACCTGATTGGAGGAAACAGCACGAAGGACAAGCTAAAACTTGGCTCAACACCATCAAATCTAACCTCGAGCCAATTGGCAGATTCCAGAGACATGGTTGCAGATGGGACCCTTCATGGCTTGAAATTATTGCCCCATTAACCCAAGACTGTAACCTGTAGAATTCAACAGTCTGCCAGATCCTGTTGCTAGGGAGAGCTGGAGAGCTGCATGGTTTGTGTCCTGATGCATGTACAATTAAGTACTGCATATTATGAAATAACAATTTCACTGTTTTAGTGTTTTCTCTCAGTTTTACATATATTCTAGGGCTACATTTGGGGCATTGAGGTGGTGTGATAGATTGTCAGAAATACAAATGTGATATTTAGACAAAGCAAAGAAAAAAATAAGGAGTTGGAGGAAAGTATAGACAAGATTCCATTACTGACATGAAGATAAGATTAACACACTACTCAATGCCTTTTTATATGCTCTTTCCAAGTACAATAATCATTTCACTTGCAAATGCACCATACCCCCCCCCCTGATGGCCCCATATATAGCACAAGGCCTAATTAGCACATCTCTCTGTTGTTTTGCATCTGTTGATGCTCAATTTTCTTTGTGAATAGGTTCCTTGACCAGTCAAAACCATTAGAGCTAGCCTATATTTCATTGTAAAAGAATTTAGAATTGTTGGATATCAAATTATAATTTAAAATAATTTATGAATGTGAGTAATAATGGAAGTGAACATGATAATGTGATTAATGAAAACTTAATGCATATTAATAAAGTAATGCATATAAAGTAAGAAATTTGTTGTATTTTTTTTTTTCGTGGGGGGAGTACAAATCTATATTCTATGTTGATTTCCTATATAGAATTAAAGGAGGAGAGAGAGCACTCAAGAGTGGAATGCTTGTGATATATGGAAAGAGCATAAAAAAAAGGCATCAGATATTATGTACACTTTGTCCTAAGATGGTAATGGAATTTTGTAAATTTATCAAATCTAATACTACAAATTTTATTTTTGTTACGATGTTTCCCTCTGTAAAGCCACCCAACTAAAGCATTTGATTGAAAAACAACTACTAGTATTAAAAGGGGAATAAAATGGTAATACTAGTTTGTTATATTCTAATAACAGAAATAGCCTATATATAAAAATAACAGCTTACCAAACAATAATTGGCTAAGGTTTGTTTTCTTCTCCTACATTTTGATTAGTTCCATAGAGTGAGCTTATTTGGATTTTTATTTCTCACTTATTGTTGGCTATGTTTACTAGTAGCCTACAGTTGTGACAGCTGGGCACTACTAACTATACAAGTGTATGTTTCTACTTTGTTGTGTTACCCCTCACCTTAGCAGTCTGGGTAGCCTCAGTATACTTGATTATTGATTATAGAATTCGCACACCTGTTGGCAGTTTTGAAATTACAGCCAGTTTAGTAGCCTATTACCAGTGTGATGCCCCTTCCACAAAGTAACTAATGTCAGAAATCAATTACTCCTGTAAAAGGCATTGATAAATATGCTGTTGCTTGGTGTTTATTTGACAACAGCTCCTGTGCTGTGCAATTCGATAAATGTGACCAATGGTTATGTGCACAATGCCTATCAATGTCCTCCTCTGAATATGATATATTTTAAAAATGAATGACTAACTTGGTAGCACCTGGGTATGCCCCATGTGTAAATCTAGAGGTTCAGCCCAGTAAGAACTTCCCCAGCTGCTGAAGTCAGCTCTTAATGAGCATTGTAGTGAAATGAAAGCTATGTAGGTTGGTTTTCAAAATGAAATGCATACCTTTCTTGAAGGTATTAATGCTAGAGTTGAGAGTCTAGAAAATATTATCTCATTTAAGGTGTCCATGGCCAATGTTGAGGAAATGGTCAATCATACCATTGTTGATAAGCTGAAAACTGAAGTTTAAAAGATGGTGCTACAAAAAAAGACAGACTGGAAAGACGCATGAATTTAGTTGCTTATGGTCTTCCACCCCAAACCAATGACTTACAGTTCTTACAAAATTTTCTTAAAAACAGGTTTCAAATTGATGTAGGTGCAGTGACCAATTTGCACTGACAAGCACTAACCCCAACTCAAATGCTCCCAACTCATCCAATCAACCAGATCCATTACTGTTCTCAGTCAGTTTCTTTAAAACTATAATTGACATCCTAACACAGTCCTGCATTAAAAAGGGAGACATTCGTTTCTATACTGATACCTCAAAAGAACACAGGGTACACAGAAAAGAATTAGTAGAAAAAATCAAGAAAAGAGCTGCTGCTGGAGAGCAAAAGTTAGGAATTAAAAATGGCTGTATAGTGACAAAAAACGTGCTAAAACGTGCATTATCCAAAACAACAGAATGGCCCTTTAAAAACCTATTCCCTGCCTCTACATAGTATTAACAAACAAAGTAATTTATCTGTTCTGTATACAAACGCAGACTGTATGTCTACAAAAATTGATGAATTTCATTCCCTAATATCAACCCGCAAACCCCATGTTATTGTTATTACAGAATCACTACCCAAGAACTGTCAGCACCCAGATATATCTTTCCAGCAAGTGCCTGATTATAATCTCATTATAAATACTAATTATAAGCGTGGAATTTTCATTTATGTTCATACCTCATTAAAGTATATTGAAGTTAATGACCCAATTTCTTCAATTATAAGTGAATCCTTAGTAGTTGATGTGAAATTACCCGGGTCCTCAATTGCTTTTAGAGCCATTGTAGCCATTTATCGTAGTCCTAGTGTTTGTGAATTGTCTTCATTTAATAATAGAAAAATATTGCAGTATTTATCCACTGTCTCTTTATCTAGTTCTAAGTTTCTAGTAGTTGGTGACTTTAACCTACCTTCTATTTATTGGACATCAAGTACAACACAACTTTCTGATGAGTCATTTGAAAATCAATTCTTAGAAACTTTACATGTGCATTATTTGTATCAGCACATTCAAAACCCTACTCGTTTGCGCGCTAATTCAACCCCTTCAGTTTTAGACCTTGTAATTACAAAATCACCAGATGATGTTGAGTTTTGCTAGTGTTGAGTTTTTGCCACCACTAGGAAAAAGTGATCATTTGGTATTGGTGATATCACTAAACTGTGTTGTAGGTTTTTCTGATATTCCAAATCATTCTCCCAAATATGATTATGATAGAGGAAATTATATTGCATTTTCAGATTATATTTCATCTCTTTCTATACGAGAGGAGTTACAGCAATGTAATGCTACTGTTGATGTATCTTTTGATTTTATTAAGCAGGCTCTTATAAAAGGTAAAGATCAATATGTACCAATATATACTAGTAGATAGTTTTTCAAAAATAGACAGATCCTTCCTTGGTATATTGTACAAATGCTAAAAGAAAAAGGTGATAGGTGGAGTGATCATTTAAGATTTAAAACCGTTGATTCTTGGTTAAATTATAAAAGAGCTAGAAATAGAGCAACTAAATTCCTTTGTTTAAATCGTCAAGAGGTGGAGACAAATGTTATAGCATCAGTCCAAAGTTGCTAAAAAGATTTTGGAAATATGTGAGAAGGAATCAAGTTTCACAATTCCCATCATCCACTTCCTTTATAGATCCCGAAACTTTTTCACATATAGATGATGATTTTGTAAAATCACAACTTTTACATAAGGTATTTAGTTCAGTTTTTACTCAAACACACACCAAAACACACACTCAGTTTACTCCTCCAGATTTAACAAAAGAATTTGTTGATTCAGAGTTTACAGTCCAGCAGGTTTATCTGACACTCCAAAATCTTGATCCAGGAAAGGCAACAGATATTGATGGATTTTCAAATGTGATGTTACGTGAACCTGCATCAATGCTTGCTGGACCACTCACATATCTCTTTAATCGTTGTCTGTCATCTGGTAAATGTCCTTCAGCTTGGAAAAGAACTATCATTAGGCCCCAGTACAAGAATGGTTCAAAGTCCCATTTCAATAATTCCAGACCAATTTAAAATACATCAATCTTTTCCCGCATAATGAAGGTAATAGTAGTGGGCAGAATCCATCCACATTTTGAGGAAAATAATTTATGACATTCTGCTCAGCATGGTTTCCATAAATGCCAATTTGTAACATACAACTTCTTGAGGTGATTCATGATTTTCAATTGATGGCAGATAAGGATGTTTTGTTTGATTGTATTCATATTGACTTTTCCAAAGCTTTTGACAAAATTTCCATCCCTTTTCTGATAAACAAATGTCAACTATATGGTATTGGCCCACAAACTAAAGCATGGATAATAGATTATCTTACAAATAGAACCCAAGAGGTTGCAGTAGGTGATGCTTTGTCATCACCTATGTCTGTCATAAGTGGAGTTCCACAAGGCAGTTGTCTTGGGCCAGTACTCTTCTGCCTTTTTATTAATGATTTGCCAGGTGTTGTTAGGATCTTGGCCTTAAAAATATTTGCAGATGATGTAAAAATCTACAGGTCAGTCATGAGTGAACATGAGATTTCTTTACTTCAAGAGGATTTGGTGGCTCCGGGCCTGTGGTGTACTGCGAACTCTATGTTCATTAATGAAACCAAGTGAAATGCTGTGCACTATTTGCATAGACTCCCTCAACATTACCATTACTTTGTTGTTGGTAAATTAATTTCAAGTGTCGAATATGTTTGTGACCTTGGGATTTGTTTTGATTCAAGTCCCAAATTTAATAAAAATGTATCAGATATCACCCATAAGGCGAATTACCAATTACTACGTCTAAGGCATACTTTTTTTAAGTTTAATCTTCATTCACTGATTTCACTTTATGTATCCACTGTACGTCCAGTACTTGAGTATTGCTAATCAGTATGGTAATAAGAGAGATAGAGAGAGGATTGAGAGAGTGCAATGTAGGGCCACCAAACTCATACCATACCTGAGTCATCTACCTTACCACCAGAGAATGCAAAGAGTACAGTTGCCTTCTCTCCAGTTCAGACGTGATAGAGCTGACCTAATAAATACATTCCGCATTGTTAGGAACATTGATAATACCGCTCCAACTCACTTTTTCACTTCTACAGAATACAGTAGTACCTGTCAACACCAACACAAAATTTACTCACCATGTTCACAGAAAAGATTAGGCCAAAACTTTTTGTCAAGCCAAGTGTGGAAGACTGGGAATGCACTTCCATTGGAAATAGTTGCAAGTACCATGGTCCAGTCTTTCAAAAGTAGTTTAGCCTCTACAGATTTCTATACTAGGTCCTATAACAATCCATTTTGAGAATATTTTTACTTTTGTATTAGCTGATTTGTGACAGTGTGTTTTCAGTTAATTTGTAGGCTTCAATTATTAACAGATATGTTTCAGTTAAGTTGGTATGCTACTGTATGTTTCTGTTATATTGTTTTTAATGTTTTCAGTCACTGTATGTTTTTGTTATGTCATTGACATTGTTATAGACTTTTTTATAATTGTTTAGTGCGGCAAGCTTGTTAAAGCTTACAGTATCTTGGTATTAATAAATAAATAAATAATGTTTCATTTTAACCTGGAATGTATGCCATAATTACCAGTCTCTATTCTCTACTTAGGCAAATCTAAATTAAAAAAAAAGGTGTAAATTATGTAGGCTATGCTTCCTTTAAGCAAACATGTAGGCTTTCAAATTGGAGTTAATTAAAAAAAAAAGCATACTTTACCCTATTTCAATTGTTGGTAAAATTCTAGTTTAAGGGCTTTGTGCTATCTTGGGAATCAGTTGAGTTAGGTGAATGAAACTTTCAGGCATGCATCCAGTTCTTAACAATGTCATGGGAAGATATTTTGAAGCACCTACCTCCACTTCTTCTGCTTCCATGGACTTAAGCAGTATTTTTTTTTTTTTTTTTTATAAAAATCAAAACTTGTAAAATATAAATTTGCTAAAAAGGCACAAGGAAAGTCTCTCAAGACTCATACCTTTGCTTATTCCCAAATTATATAGTTTTAAAGATAATTAAATCTCCTAAATGTAGGAAAATAGCTTTTTGGAAATAACAATTATCCTATTTTAATGTATGTATCCCTTCAGTGTTTTAATTTTATTCATTATTAACAGTAAGCTGATTGTCTTCTGATTCTAAAAAAGTAGTTTTTATTTCTTGATATTTATTCTATAGATCACAAATATTTAATATAATTTTTTCTTTTCAATTGCTTGTCAAAACAGAGACCACATTTTGAATTTATGATGACAAAATATTGGTGAAAATTTCACCAAGTAGGTAGATAAAAGGTGGAGATCTTGTCACTACACTGACATTATTCTATGCTGTAGTAAAATAGGAGCAGTCAAAACTGGTCTCTATTTTTCCAGAATACTGAAGAAAAGTATCTTTTATTCTAGCTATTTTTAGAAAGAGTATTAAAACACATTGTGTAATATTTACACCAGTAAAATTCTACTTTAGCCACTTTTGGCTATCTTGGAAAGGGGTTAGGTTAGGAAAATACAACTTTCAGGGATGGGTCTACAGGCTTAAAGTATGTGTCAATTTTTTGCAAGTTCATATTTATGACTTACAAATAAAGTAAACATACCACTTGATTCCTTTGTTTTATGCTCTTTCTAAATATAATAATCATTTTGCTGCAAATGAATTTTACCCCAATTCTTATATATACCAATTCAGAGCATATATTTAGACATTACGGGCGGGGGGGGGGGATTGTTAGGTTTAAACTTACCTCTCATTTTCATCAGAAATGAATTTTACCTCCACCCCCCCCCCTAATGTGTGAATATATTCCCTGAATTGGTATATATAGGGGTAAAATTCATTTCCAGCAAAAATGATTATATTTGGAAAGAGCATAAAAAAGGCATCAAGTGGTATGTTTACTTTATTTGAAAGTCAATAATATGAATTTCAAAAAAATTACCAAAATATGTCACAGGAAGGTATTTTGAAGTACCTGCCACCACTTCTTCTCCCTCTAGAGGGTCCTGGGATTTGTCTACAGGACATGTGTCTACATGACTATACCTATTGAAATTTTGACAACATTTTATCTTAATTTTCAGTTATCAGGTTTTTTTTCTGGATTTAGTTCTGAAAATGCAATTCCTGTTAGGCCTATCTGAGTAGAATTTGGTATGTGCATTATGTGGGCCCACCACTATAGACTGTATCAAGGAAACCAGTCACAAAACCCATCAAATGGGCTATTTGCAAGAGACCGCTATAGATAAATGATTGCAAAGCTGTGGTTTCTCAATGAGTTACAACATTTAAGCAATTGTTTTTTGGGTTTTAGGGGGGGAAAGGTCCCTAGGTTAGGTTACCTATTTAATATATGCTATGCTTTATCCCCCCACCCACCCCTAATGTGCAAATATAAAGCCTAAATTTGTTTCTAAACTATTACATAGTCATTCTATTGTATTTCATTAGCATTAACTAAACTTGACTTCTTTGCAGTGCCTGCATAATGCACCAGTACCTAGAATTTTAAGCCATATCAAGGTTTTTTTTCCAAAATTTAGGGAATGTGTTTGCATATCTTTAAAACCTTATAAATTGGGATTGAGCAAAGTTGTGAAACTGAAAACAATTTTGTTTTACTTTATTTGGTAAATCTTTCACAGTTCATATTATTGACTAACAAATAAAGTAAACATACTACTTGATGCCTTTTTTATGCTCTTTCCAAATATGATAATCATTTTTGTCAGAAATGAATTTAGAAACTCATTTCCAACAAAAATGATTATTATATTTGGAAAGAGCATAAAAAAAGGCATTGAGTGGTATGTTTACTTTATTTGTAAGTCAATATTATGAACTGCAAAAAATCTACCCTTTGTTTAAGCAGAAGATCTATTTTGTAAGGTTTCACTTTTATAACACACAGATTTTTAAAGGTATGGACCCTCAAGAGGGAGAAAGAGTGCAGGTAGGTACTTCAAAATCCCTTCCCAGGACATACTATAGCCTGTAGACAAATCCCTGAAAGTTTCTCATTCCTAACCTAGCCCCTTTCCAAGATCCCAAAAGTAGGCTGGCTAAAGTAGAATTTTACCATTTTCACCTAATTCATAGCTCAGTAATCTAAATATCTCTAAATTTACACTATATATTTTTACATGGGGGGGGGGGAGGTTGAAGGTAAATTTTTACCAAATCATATTATTGACTTACAAATAAAGTGTATATACCACTCAATGCCTTTTTTATGTTCTTTCCAAATATAATAATCATTTTTGTCAGAAATGAATTTTACCCCCACCCTTATATATACCAATTCAGGGTATATATTTGCACATTAGGGGGGTGGGGGCATATTTTATTTATGATGTAAATAAGAGGTAAGTTTAAACTTTACCCCCCCCCCCCCTAATGTGCAAATATAGGTAATTTTTTACAAAATCATATTATTGACTTAAGAATAAAGTGAATATACTACTTGATGCCTTTTCTTATGCTCTTTCCAAATATAATAATTACTTTTGTCAGAAATGAATTTTATCCCCCACCCCTATATATACCAATTCAGGGTATATATTTGCACAATAGGGTGGATGGGGAGTTTAAATTTATCTCTCATTTACATCAGAAATAAATTTACCCCCACCCCCCTAATGTGCAAATATATAGGCTACCCTGAATTGGTATATATAGGGGTTGGGGTAAAATTCATTTCCAACAAAAATCATTATTATATTTTGAAAGAGCATAAAAAAAGACATTGAGTGGTATGTTTACTTTATTTGTAAGTCAATAATACAATTTTGTAAAAATTTACCCAAATATATACCCTGAATTGGTATTTGGGGGTGGGGGTAAAATTCATTTCCAACAAAAATGATGGGTAAATAAATACCAAATCATATTATTGAGTTAGGAATAAAGTGAATACACCATTTGATGCCTTTTTTTTTTGCTGATTACAAATATAATAATCATTTCTATCGGAAATGAATTTTAGCCCCCCCCCCTACATATGCAAATTCCGGGTATATATTTTTACATTAGGGGGGGGGGGGTAAAGTTTAAACTTACCTCCCATTTACAACAGAAACAAAATTTGGGTAAAATTCTAGTTTAGTTACTTTTACCTATCTTGGAAAGGGGTGATGTTAGGAAAATGAAAATTTCAGGGATGAGTCTACAGGGTAAAGTATGTCCTGGGAAGGTATTTTGAAATACCTACCTTCACTCCTTCTCCCTCTAGAGGATCTTGAAATTTGCCTATATGACAGGTCCTATGCCTATTGAAATTTTGACAAAAACAATATTTTACCTGAATTTTCAGTTATCAGTTTCTTTTTCTCTGGCTTTAGTTCTGAAAATGCAATTCCTGTTATTTGAGTAGTATTTTAAGTCATATCAATGTTAGTTTTCAAAATTTAGGAAATGTATTTGCATATCTTTAAAACTCTATAAATCAGGATTGAGCAAAGTTGTGAAGCTGAAAACAATTTTATTGGACTTCATTTTAAGCAGAAGATCTATATCACAAGGTTTCACTTTTATAACACACAGATTTTTAAAGGTCATCAAAGGTCAGGACCCTCTAGAGGGAGGAGTGGAGGTAGGTACTTCAAAATACCTTCCCGGGACATACTGTAGCCTGTATATATATCCCTGAAAGTTTCATTTTCCTAACCAAACTCCTTTCCAAGATAGCCAAAAGTAGCTAAAGTAGAATTTTACCAAAATTTGACCCCCCCCCCCCCCCTAATGCAGAAAAATATACCCTGAATTGGCATATATCGGGGGGGGGGGGGCTGGAATTCATTTCTGTTAGAAATGATTATTATATTCCTAATCAGCATAAAAAAAGGCATCAAATGATGTATTCACTTTATTCCTAACTCAAGAATATGATTTGGTATATATTTACCAAATGATTATTATATTTGGAAAGAGCATATTAAAAAGGCATCAAGTGGTATATTCACTTTATTTGTAAGTCAATAATATATTTTGGTAAAAATTTATCAGGTTGAATTATAATGGAGGTACCTTCAAATGTGTGAACTAGTTTTTCTGTATAGGCCTATTATGAAGTAAGAGCTGTTTTCTTAAAAAAAATCCTTTTTCAGAAGCCCCAATTCTAGGCAAATCCTATTTTTTACAATCAACCTCAATTCAATAACTAACCTAGGTTAACTTAAAAGCCTAGGCCTAGCTAAAAAAAAATTAAGTTCTAAAGAATTGAACTTACCAAGATCCAAGAAACTTTGAGGGTCAAGTATTTCAAAGGGTGAAAAGAACCCTAGATTTGATATAAGTTGAAGGGCAGTTACTTTCATTATTCTCAGCTTAATTTTCTTACTCCTAGGTAGTTTCATATGCTAGAAATGGCGTTTGGTTGAAGTCCGTGCGCTTATGAACAGTGTTTCCGAAATAACTTTATCTCTAAAGGAAATGAGATTTGATTGATTTTTTAGTTATTTATAAGTAAAACTAGCTGATGAACTTAATTACTCAAGTCAGTTGCTTTGGCTTCGGTATTCTCATCGAAGCAACTCTATTAGCTTCTGAGACCTACGTGGATCAGTTACGACAATTGTAGATATTAATATTAGTTGATTTTATTCCTTAGTTGTGGTTTTTATTTTTGTTAGGTTATTTTATTCTTTATTTTTGTTTATCAGCGTTGAAGACGCCTCGTTTTCATACAGGCAAAATATCCGCGTTCGGTTAGGTTTTTGTCTTTTCTTTCTACTGGCCGCAGTACCGTTTGTTTCTTCTTCAATGAAATTTCTCTCTTTGTTTGTTCATGATCACCCTGAGAAAATAAAATCCCCTTAAACCAACGAAAAATGAAAAGGCCTTTTATACCAAAATTTCTCAAATAAAAAGAAAAAAAACTCAAAATTTTACATATATGAGTATGAAATTTCCATCATGGGGTTCTAGGAAATTCTAAGCTTGGGGATGTAATTACCGCTTTTAGCGGTGTTTCTAAAATTAAATGCATTTTTAATGTTACTGAACTTTAGAGCGTAACTGAACTTAGTAAATTTTATTTTAAAATTTCGATCTTAATTGTCGTGGGCCACCCTTTACTTACGGTTCGTCATCAAAAACAGTTTGAAAAAAATTACGTTTGACTTCAATTCCAATAATTATTACACTGACTATGGTTAAAACGGCTACAGCGCAGAATCTATTAAATTATGTTCAACTTTAAATTACAATTTTATAAATAGACTAGTCTGAAAGAAAGCGTTAAGGAAGACTCTTTAGAAATTAGAAATATGGAAGTCAGGAACATCAACTTACAATTTGTATGCTAAATCTGGTAAGCACTAAAAATATACAGTGGTAGTAAAAAATATCTGGGAACATACTAATATTGACACAGGCTTTTAAAACGAACTTTCTGCCGTTTCAATTTTCTGGTTCTACAGCACAAATTTGACGTTGAAGTCAACAATGAACACGGAGATGCATTTCTTTTTTTATTCTTTTTTTTTGTGTCGACAGTGTCACTTTTTGTGCGATAGCTTATATTGACTAACCCCAAAAAAAGGCCGGATATTTGATGCTAAGTGACATAATACCAATATTATAGTTTGATTTTTTTTTGTGCCGTATTTTAGATTTGGTATTTAAGTTGGTCTAGCTCCTTGTATTTCTTCAGATATAAATACAATTGTCAATGGGTATATTTCGAAAAATGAAGGAAAAAATTAAAAGAATAAAAACACAAAAACAATCGAGGATAATTTTCAGCTAGTAAAAAAGACCACCAGCAATTTTCAGCAAAGACCACCACTATGCCGTGCTCAGTGTTCAACAAAACATTTTTCTTTAAAACGAAAAATGAACGCTGGAGGTAAACTTCACGAAACCGATTTTTTTTTTCCCGTTTTCCAGGGGGGGGGGAGTTTTCTACCCCTTCGCCTTCCGTAGCATCAAGGTTTACTCCAGAACAAAATAATCCGATGACTGTCTTTGTAAGAATTACGTTAAATATAAACCATTTCTTTAGCCTGTTTTATCCTCTTTATATGATCAAATTAAAAATAATTTCAATTTGACTACAAATTGGAGTACAGAAAAAAAAAATCAATGACTAAGGATCAATTTTTAGCATTGGGAGAATACAGTTTTGTTTGACAGCACATTCCTACTGACGTGCTCAATCTTCTGTCAATAGTTTATTTAGATGTTAAAAAAAAGAAAAAGAGTAAAAGCAACCCCCTCCCCCATCCTATATACACTCTTGGGTTGTCACAATCCGAAGTTTATTACCTATTAATAGTTAGCACTTACTTAAATAGGTTTCCTCTATTACCCAGGGAAAACTGTACTCTCATATATGCTTTCAACTTGATCAAATCTTTTCTATTACGAACCAAATTGGTGGTATTACAGAGGAGAATGACAGGAAGTTAAAAAAAAAAAAATATGTTAATAAATGGTGCACATTAAAATAGAACTAGTAGTAAGAAACAAGAGACAAAATAAATTACCCCTTTTCATAAGATTAGTATTGTAAGAAAATGAGAAGATAAAATATAATCATCAGCATATCAACAAAAATCAGTTTCTTGCTCATAACCCATATGACATCACAGTAGAATAAACTAGAAAATATTCAAGAAAATCAGTAAGATCGCCATTCGCCAGAAAAATACTATTCTCTCAGTAAGAGAATGGTGTTTATGCTTTTTGACATTTCACATCTAAAATCGTAATACTGAATCAAAAGGAACCAATTCAAAAGGCTTTAAATTTAACTGTTTCTATAATACAAGTTCCTAATAAGTTAAAAACAAACTTTGTAGCATTACTATTTTGTTATCAAGACTATATGCAACGTTGAGGAGGAGTCCGCATGTCTAAATGGACCTTTCATGTTTTAACACAATAGCCAACAGCACCGTGGAAAAGCCGTGGGTAAAATAAAATGAAATGAAAATATTGAAAGCAATTGAAAGTGGTACTTCCACATGGTTCTAATAGGATAAGAAACAACAAGCAACAGAAGAGAGAATTATATATATATATATATATATATATATATATATATATATATATATATATATATATATATATATATAGTATAAAGAGTCCTGCGGCGAAGCCGCCAGGCCCCGGCACTCGGCACGCGGCAAGCTTCTATATGTGGATTCTCATTGTCTTCTAACAACAGCCTCTTCTTGATGTCATGGCGTCAACATGGGTTCGATAAAACAGCCCTGAGAAAAATGCAAATTCTTTCTTAAAGTCAAGACCTATTCAGGTCGTTCTTCTGACCTTAAATGTCAATGATGTAACCAAATTTGAGAAAAAATCTATAAACACATATATACATAATAATTAATCGTTTGATTAATTAAAAAAAAAGAAATATAATTCTAGCAATAAGACGTTTGTTGGCAGCTATCAGGGTTTCCTTCCACACTTCATTATAATGTTCGTCTTTCATTTTCAGGTGGTAGCAAAACTTTTCAGCTACGTTGTCTTTGAACACGAGAAATTGCCACGTATAACATACTATGATTAAAAACAGGAGAACTAAGGTTGACTCAAACAAATTCCAAAGTTTGGGCTTGCAACTTATGTATAGTCATGATAAATGCGGGACAAATTGGAAATTGATTAGTTGAAAAGTACATCCAAGTTAACTTCTACTAGAATCGACGGTAAATCGAGAAATAGGAATTTCGTTTCCTGATTTTTCCACAGTAATTATATTCGCCCTAATTATGTTATTGCATATTTCATTAACAATGAGGTTGGTCCTATAACACATCCCTTGTGAAATATTTAAGTTACGCAAAAGCATAACTATTGGATTTTTCTCTGTTTTTAAATCATGCGATGGTAAATTTGCAGTTTCAATTTAATCCAGGAATTCTGGAGTAAATTCTATTCCTCCTTTTTCTTCATCTTTTGCAAAATTGTAACTTTTATACGATTTGTATTCTCCAGGGAGGCGATTAGCAATTTTCACATTTATTTTACTAACTTCTTTGTTGATTAAAGCTAAAACAACTCGATCCTTCATTAAATTGAAACTTGATTTAGAAGAACATTCTAGAAATACTTCCTCAATTAAATTGCCATTAGAAATTATGACTTCTGGTAATTTGATTTCATTAAGGTTATTTTTAGGAAGATTTCCGTTTCCCAGTTCGAGGATGTATTTTGCAGATGCTTCCTGTTCAGGATCGACTCCCATATTGTTCTCAAAGGAAACACATTTGAAATACTTCCAAAGATGACTTCTTTTTATTGACAAATCGAGTGTTTCACTGCGGTTGCTTCCCGGTTGAACCGGTTAAACACGGTCGGAAACAGTGGCGGATCCAGGTGCCCCCCACCCTAACGTCGTAATAAGAAGGAGGGGAAATTTAAAATCTCAACTTGTTTAGGCTATCGAAATGATATTTCAGGATTGTGCTGTCACAACGAGGCTACAAAAATTAATATTTAAACTTCTTTTTAGTTTAAAAAAATTGTTTTTGAGTCTTTCTATGGCACAGAGGCGAATTGATATCATTACTTTTTCCGGTTGTCATAAAATTTGGTTTTGCTTTTTTAGCGAAGCGGGGTGGTTTTTACAACATTTTTGTTTTTTAGGGGATTTGTATAATAGTAAGTAAATGTATGAGAAGTGAAAAGACATTATCTATTTACGTTTTGGATTTCGGTAAGAAAATGGTGGCGACTTTACTGCCTATTTTCATCTAATTAAAGCTCTGTGTTGTATGACATATCAACTCCTCTGCTCATCCTAAAACATTAAAACAAAGGCCAAAATCTTTAGAAATATCTGAACTTTAATAAAGGTTTGTATAAGTATACACTTAAAACTAAGTATATGAGTCGAAATATTCCTTCAAAAGTCGGAGTAATCCTTTGAGATAAAAGATTTTTGAAAAAATGTTTATAAAAGAAGGCAAATAATTTTGTGTTTATTATTTTTATCTAGCCGATATAGATGGGTCTCTGAATTCTCAGTTTGAATCAATAGAATGGCATCTATTTTTTTTCAAACATTTAATAATGAAATGTTGAAAAAAGTGGAAATTCACACCACTTGAGTTAACCACGGAAACGGAATGCAATTAGAATATTACTCCAGAATTTCTCACCTTCTCAATACCAACCAGTCGCAAAATATAGTTATGTTTTTATATATGGGTTACATATATTTGTCCATAAAATTGTAGAAACTGCTATATATATCGCTGATGTTTTCTATACTTATTTTGATTCATGCCATCCCATCATATTTCCACTATTAGTTGTTTATAAATCAAAATTTTTACAGGACAATTCTCTTACTTAATGCGAAAAGAGTTTCAAATTTTAATTATTGTGCTCGAAAGACATATTGAGATTTAAACGTTTGAATTGAATATCTGAAAATATCAAGATTAAAAAAAAAATTAAATAGAAATCTACCACAGCTTGAAACCCTGGAATTTAAATCACCAATCTATACCTATAAAACACAAAAATAACAAACACATAATTATTTGTGTTTGTAAGGAGTATTTCGACTCATATACTTAGTTTGAAGCACATATCTACATGCAGCTTTATTAGAGGTCATATTTTTTGACGATTTTGGTGTTTATTTGAATACTTTAAGATGAATAGAAGAGGAAATACTAAAAGAGCTCTAAACTGACAGGACTCTAGACTGACAGGACTAGCCATTATAAATGTTCACCGAAATAGTGAGGTAGACATCGAACGTCTAATAAATATATATGGCGGGAGCATAAATAAAGAAATACTTTTTTTAAATTGGGAATTCTGTAATTTCAGCAAAATATATTGAACTTTCAAATGTGGAAAGATGTGCTACGTTGTTATGAAAAGTGAAATCTTGATTGGTAAATTTTTGCTATTTCGTCGAAGTTGACACTGTATATTAAAACTCTACTTACAAAAAGTGATTAGTTAATACTTTATTGCCTATACTTAAAACCCTTGTTTTAAATGTATTATATGTATTTCTTTCTCTTTGTTCTATTTTTCTTGTTACACAACTAAACGAACTAGTATTTAACGTTTAATACATCTTTTACGAATATACAAGTTGTATCTTAATCCCAGGGCCGTATCTAGGATTTTTTTTGGGGGGGGGGGGGGGCGGTTCCACAAAAAAAACTCAAAAACATACAAAATATTTGTTTATATCCATTTTTGCTGCGTTTTTAGGAGTCAGACAAACATTTCGAGGGGGGGGGGGTCAAACCCCCTAACCCCCCTGGATACGGCCTTACTTAATCCTCATTTCCTACTTTTCATTACTATCATAATTACTAAGCGCTGCCATAAAGTTAGGCGACACACTCAATTGTTTGACCTACACAAATAATCACAATGAATGCATGACCCCAAAAGATGGTTCGGGACCTTTTTTTTTTTTGACAATACAAAACTTAATTCACACGCTATAGTGGTCGGAATTGCAAAGGCGAAAAAATATGCAGAAAATATCAAATATCACATTTTTTTGTAGATGGTGAAGATATTTTTTTTATGGGGGAGGGGGTAATAACTTACATTTTTTTTGTATCAATATTTTTACATCATTCTAATTTCAAAAGATTTATTAGAACTTTAGCCCTCACCAGGTTTTAGATTAAATTTACGACCATTTCCACCCCTACCGACGACATAGAATTGTCGAGGTTCCATTTAAGTGCTGGTATTTCTTTGCTCGCAAGTTTATCAATGCAACCTATTATGTGTCCCCCCGCTGGATCTGCCCCTGGTCGGAAATCACCTCCAGCAACTAGAATTTTCTCACCAAATAGCACGTTTCGATTTGCAACGGACCGTAACAACTGATCCATATTTTGTAAGCCATGCTTTAGAAGTATTGGTGCTTCGTCAAGTAGGAAAACTTCTACTTGAGCTAATTCTAAACCTTTGTTTGAACCAGGGCTTATGCTTAGAAATTGAATCTGAGGAAAGCGGAATTTTAAGCCAAAGGTCTTGCGTGTTATTAGTCCAAATGGCAATAAAGTTGCTGCTATTCTTGTATAAGCCATACATTTTACTTTGCGACTTTTTCTACGCAGAACATGGTACTAGGTCTTATAAATAAATATTTTACCGGTACCGCCTGGTCCATCCATTAAAAGACAATTTTTCCCAACATAATTAGGATGATTGACAGCCTGTAAAATATTGCCTACAATTTCAAGCTGTTTTCGTTGCAGAAGCCGATACATACTTTCTCCAGTAGTAGCTGACTCACTAGAAATTCCAAGTTCTGGCCATTTTCATTGGTCTCAATTTTGTCCAAGCCATATCGTTCCCCTCAAAACTAAAATTTTGACCTTCTATTGCCATCGTATTTACCTTGTATGTAATAATGCGACAAGCACACTTTATTGCAAGATCTTCAGATAGATTAGTTCGTCGTGTATGCCGAATGAAATCCTCTGCCAACTGATTTTGAATCTTTCTAAAAGACCTTTTGGATCTGCAGGATCACCAAAAACATGCATCTGTGCGAAGAGTATTCGCATTACAGAAGGCATTTTGGACAATGCCGATTGTTTTAGGGCATCGAACCACTGTTTATCATTGGATTCAAGGCCATGAGCCAGGCATGCTTTTTTGTATGTGGAATAAATAATGTTATCAACTGTTTTCAGATCTTCAAAACTTGTTGCATTCTTCACATGATACAGAAGTACTAGTAAACAGAACAAGTCTGGACGAGCCACAAAATTTACGTTGTGAATTCATCCAATGACGCACAACTGACGGATTCTTTGTTCCCATGAACTGGTTTTTCCATTCCATTTAGAGTGTTCAGGCATTTTCCAATAATAGAGAAATTCTGATTTTTAATTTGTTTTAACGCCTTGTTGTATGGAAAATACACTTCCAATATTGAGCCTTGTTGTCCAATATCTACCAAATCTTCTTGGGCGTGGCTGATATTGTGCATTGGTTAATGTCCTGGCAAATGAACATTTAAACTTTGAACGACATGTTTTTTTTTCGTTTTTTTTATCGTAACTAAATAGTCTCCATCACGCTTCAGCTGGTGATATGCAGCGTCCTTCCACATAGGTTTCTGGTTCATTCTAAACCATGCACCATTTTTTTTCGACGATCTTCATTGAAGCACAATCATGTCCCTTGTAGATGTATTTACATAAATACTTTACCGGATCTATATTTCCAACATATTCGACATTCATGTGACATCGAATTTTTTTGAGCATGAGGTTTATATGTGGCGACATGACGATTATCACGAGTAGCTCGGTGATTATTGGAATATTTCTGATAAACAGCACGGTCATGTGAGAATTTTTCTCTATTCATTTCGTCTAATTTGGGATAATAACAACGCCAATGCTTCAGTTTTTCAGCATCCGCTAGAGACATACTGAATTGTATTGCTTCGAAAAAACCGAAGTGGCACTGTAATTTTCCATTTTTATTGATCATGCAACTCGCACTTGGATTTAAATTCCCACGTGGATTATGCGTGGTATAATCAAAATTATTGATTATATTGTCAAATTTCAGTTTTGCAATTCGAGCAGAGATCAGGATCATCTTAAGTGGACTGTTCTATGATTAACTGATCATCAAATTTAATACTTGCTGCTTCTTTAATTTCAGGCCAATCAGGATCTCAAGTTACAGTTATAAATATATATGGGGTTCCAAGGCGACGAACAAATCCAAGGCGTTTACAAAATGTTCAGCAAGTAGCGGGTTGATTCGATGAATGATGACAGTAGTATTACTTTTCCACCAACAACTGCATTCTGTTTAACGACTTACATAATGTGTAAGAAGTCGCATACCCATTGTCCATCCTGAAATTCCAGGTGGATAAAACATTGGGTAGTTAAAGAGCTCCACACGATGGACAGTATTTTTTAAAATGAGAAGATTTTTGCCACGTTGTTTTAAAACCATTTCATTTGTTGGAAAACTATGGTTCATTGCATGCAGGAGAGTTAAACCGTCTATAGTCAACACCATCTGGCACATTAAAAATGAGCTGCACGTTTGGATGTTGTTGTCCCAGAGAAGTAGCAAGTTAATTTGCATCATCGTCCACTTCTCGCATTTTTTTCGTAACCTTTGGCATAGTCGTTGGTGTCTCGCAATATTTCTTCCAAGAGATTCATTAGATTGCGAGAAATCCTATAATTTAAAGAATGTCCAAGGCGTTCTTCAACAGCTTCATTGGGGTCTATAAAGTACATTTGGCCGTATGAAGGTGGCTTAAAATCACCTTCAGTAATTTGTGATGGATGTGCCGCTAAATTAATTTTGTGATGAATTTGTCCAGCTTCTTTGAAGCTAAATATATTACGATTATTTATGGTTCAGTCATCGCTTAAGTTGATTGAAGCTAGAGCAAAACACGAGTTTCAGTTTTGGATACATTTATGAAACTCTTCAGAGAGCAAATGACGTCCTAAGAAAAGGCAAGCCGATTCATTTAGAAATTGTGGTAGTGACAATGCAATTCGACCATGCAAACAGCAATCTCCAAATGAATCATCCTTGTTTGCTAATCTTTTCTTGGGAAAATGGAGGGACCCACAGTGAATACAAGCTATGTTGAAGGGTCGTCGCTGTTCTTCTTGGTATCTCATGACTTCTAAACGCACGTGTCTTTGCTGTTCATTTTCATTTTTGACACGCTCTGATTGTCGGTGTCGCATGTATTCTAAACGCAAGTGCATTAGCTCTTCATTTTCAATTTGACATGTTTTGATTCTCACTGTCACTTATCTTCTAACCACATTTTTCTTTCTTCTTCTATTCGGATTTTGATTAGTTCAGAAAATTTGTCAATGCCCTTTGTTTTAGCTGTCCGTATTGGTCTCGTCTCATTTGATAGTCCAGATTGTTGACTTTAACCCATTGTGAATTTAATTTGTTCAGGCCGTTCTCTTGGTCCTATCACGTTTGATAATTCAGGTGATTTCATAGAATCATCATTAGTAACACTTACAAATTTTCGTTTTTTTGGGTCTTCCTACAGGCATTATACAACTGGTTGAGGTGGAAACTGAACATTTTCTGCGTTGAGTTGGAAACATTATACTTTTTTTCTGCGTATTCCTCTTTTTATGCTATACGTAGATTTAGCCTAATAGAAAATGAAAGTTATTTAAAAATTTTCAGGTATTTTTCTAGTGTCTATTAAAAAATTATAATTTTTGATGAGACGCCCTAAATATTTTTGTACTTTACATAATAGCTTTAGAGACTCAAAACTGAAAACTAAGATAAAATAGCATTTATTAAAAAAAATTAAATACTTTTATGTTCAATTCAAAATTATGTTGGTACATGACGCCATTGCAATATTAATGTATATAAAAATGACCTCACCCACATTAATATTTTTTTTCAAAATTGAGGCTTTTAACGAATTTTCTCAAACTTCTGACCTATATAAATCGTTTTTTTTTTCAGGCCAGAAAATCGCAGGATTAGGCTTCATTTAATTATTTCATTTGAGCTTTCAAGCATTTATATCGAGATTTGTTCACTCTTAAAGACATAAAAATTACAGAAAATAATTCATGGGCTTGAACTTAATTTTGATCCTGAGTCTTGCCCTCTTACACTTGATCAATTAGACACATTACGTTTTGTAACAGCTGGTTACAGACGAATACACAACAATTTGAAAAATACCAAAGATAGTTATTTGCAAAAATTGAGTTGAATATACACAAGAATGCAATTTCTTGACCCAAAGCAATGAACAGGGATTGGCAAGGATATATATATATATATATATATATATATATATATATATATATATATATATATATATATATATATATATATATATATATATATATATATATATATATATATATATATATATATATATATATATATATATATATATATATATATATATATATATATAAGACCCTTAAGGTCCAAACTGGCGGTGCTGATCTCCTTATATATATATATATATATATATATATATATATATATATATATATATATATATATATATATATATATATATATATATATATATATATATATATATATATATATATATATATATATATATATATATATATATATAATACCCTTAAGGTCCAAACTGACGGTGCTGATCTCCGTTTCGTGGCCCTTCAGCCAGGAAGTGCAATGGGGGGCTGGCTTAACTTAAAGCAATGAAAAGAGATAGGCAAGGAGAGTTTTTCAAGGATCAGTGTTCCAAAGCCAAAAAACTTTTTCTGCGAAACTTATAATTCTAGTTACTTTATATTCAGTTTGATTCATCATAAACATGACATTTAATATTTTTAATTAATATTAATCATAATAAGTGGGGAAAACATTAGATAGGACTAATATTTTTACTAATATTTCGATGAGTTCAAGTTTTTACTTGAGATACTTGAAGATTTTGATGATATGTCTCTCAAGAGACTGACTCGAGATTCCAGCCTTATTAATTTCCCAATATCTTTGGCCTATCCAGGTTAAATTATCAAGATTAACGATCAATCAAGCATTAAACTTTTCAATTTAAAAAAGAACTACTTTTCGTTCAGTGTTGTTTTTTTCTTTACGTTCATTGTCCCTTGCCTTGGAAACTGGTACCAGAAAAAAAAAAATTAAAATTAAAATTGTTGACATTTTTCTATTTTATTTGTCCAAATAATAATGCTAAAAACTCAAATTATGGAATATTTAAAACCCTGAAAAATGTAGCAATACTAGGTTACAAGAAGACTAATGTTGACTTGAATCATAAAACAAGGGAAAGAACTGAGACTGTGAGATTTTCAATCAACCCAATTTTCCGAACCTATAATCCAGACAAGATTATCAAAATATATATTTAGAATATAACATAACTTAAAATGACCAAGACAGATTAATGCGCAAAAAGGTCAAATCCTTTATTTTTAGTTTTATCATTGCCCAATTTTTAAGCTAAACTCAGACCAAATGCGTGTAAAGCCAGAAGTTCCAAAAAAAGAAAATCTATTAATCATTTGATGAGACCTACTAACACAAGGTACAGAGGAATAAAACTTAGCACACAACAAACATATCACAAAAACTGTTTCTAATCTTTAATGATGACGTCAGTACAAATGGGTTACACAATCTAGATGGGTATAAACCTGAAACAAGAATTGATTCAGCCCACCCCGTCCTACGAAATAAAACGACCGACATGATAACTACCAGAGTTAACATAAAAAGCGGGTTTGGTCGGATTGGACTTCTGGAATATGTGATATAAAAGATTAAGTTATGATAATAATTTTTCTAAGATGAAAGCCATTTGGAGTTACTTCTTTGTCTCTCATGAGCACAATCATGGTGTACAACTGTCCCGTGTTAACAGTCCTATGAATTTATAGATTTTCGTTGTCGTTTCGGGAAACAACAGGCGCAGCTTCAGTTTCCAGCACAGGTGGGCTTTCTCCAAAACAATGCTTAGCTCTTGGGTTCCTATATGTGTTCTCATGAAATACTGATCTTGAAGAGGTTCGACAAATTGTCCGACAGAATTCAAAAATATCAACTGCTGCCGCCCACAAAACGTTCATTCCATTTGAACGTTCCGTTCCAAGGGATTTCTGAAGTATTTCTCGCTAGAAGGAAAATAATATACACCATTAAAGGAGGAAAATAGAAATAATGGACAAGGAATTTATTGTAGATTTATAAAGCAAGAAATCAAATTGGTCTTTAATGTTACAAGAAGAACCAACACCGCATAAAATGGCAAACTAAAACGGAAGGAATATGTATAGGGACAATAGCGTTGTTCCATCCTAGCTTCCATCCTAGGTCTCTCAACAAAAATTTTAACAGTGAAAGAGGCCACACATTTCTTTCTCTTGTCAAAAAATGAAAATCTATTTCGAACGATAATGAATCGAACTTCGTACTGTCGACACAAATACGAATCAAACACAGATCCTCTGTTCTATCAACAGATTGTATAAGAAATTAAGCAAATTTTCCCCAATCTTTCGATGTGCCCACGTTTAAGAAGATATCTGAGCTCTGTGATTACCATGGCAAAGAACTATTCTAAACTCAGTTCGCAGACTTATTTTCTTATTCTTACAAACTTTTCTCAACAGCAAAAAACACTCTACTTCTTGGCTATTATAATTCTTATATCTTTACCGTATTCAACACATTTAGTAATAATGCAATCCGGGTAACAAAAGCCATCCGCTTGATAAATGTTCTCTTTGCCCAACATCCCCTCATCACCCTCATTTATTCCTAGTCTATGCAACTCAGTATTCTAAAAATTAGTTTTTATACCTACTCTCACGACCTGAAATCTAAATAACTCCGAAAATTCCTTCATTTCCCTTTTTCTTCATCTAGGGTACTTAAATCATCCGTGCAACATGAGTCTTCGAGATTTTAAACTTTTCCTTTGGTACCTTGTTCTCCCACAGCCGTTGCTGGGTTCCTTAGGCCAAAACCCATCAAATTAATTAATAAAAATGGGGATAAGGCACAACCATGGTTAATTACTGATTCTACACCGAACTAACTACAAGTTTTAATTCCTACCTTAATCGCAGCAATATAATTCTCGTATACAGCACTAACACTTTAATACACCTATGTGATATACGATAGAAGGATAAGGACTTCCCTTAACTCTTTCCATCCATGCCTTTTCATAATCTAAAAACCGGAATACAAACGGGGTTTGCTGATTCAGAAATTTCTCAATTATCAATCTAAGTGTGAAAATTTGGCAAACGTACCCCTGAAACCACACCGTTCACAGAGACCAAAGCCAGTTCCTCACTAATAGAGGTCATGTTCTTTATTTTTACTGGGAAAAGTTTTACCTGACTACTTGCTCTCAATTCCTTAAATTGCCAATATTTCTTACTATTATCCCATGCGGTGGCATCTTCCAGATCCTCAGCAATTTTATCATTAACCTCATTTCTCATCTCCTTAATTCACACTTCAATTCCTTCAATGATTCCCTAGGTAATTGAGCATGACTATACATGATTGTAAAGCCTATGACTATACAAATTAAGTAAGATCCAAGTCTACTGAGAATAGTTGTCCAAGCTCCTTAGTTTTATATTTCAATTTTACAAAAAAATATATATATAAGAAACAGTAACTATACAAAGTTAGTAACTATGCTTGTGATCATACCAGTTAGGGAAACCCTAAGCCTACTGAGAAAAGATGTCCAAGCTCCTTAGTTTTAAATTTTAATTTGACAAAAAATTTAAAGACAGTAAAAGACAGTATCTATACAAAGACAGTAACTATGCTTGTGACTATACAAATCAAGTAAACCCTAAGTCTACTGAGAATAGTTGTCCAAGCTCCTTAGTTTTATATTTCAATTTTACAAAAAAAAAAAATATAAAATACAGTAACTATACAAAGATAGTAACTATGCTTATGAATATACAATTTAGGGAAACCCTAAGCATACTGAGAAAAGATGTCAAAGCTCCTTAGCTTTATATTTCAATTTTACAAAAAAAATAAAAGTAAATAACAAAACTAAATAACTACGGCAACTAAGCTAAGGGTTCTCCAGGAGTCTGTAAGCCCTAATCAAAATAACATTCAGAGAGCTGCTGGGATACGCAATATTCACAAATTGTGTCAATGAGTAGGATAATTCTAAGCCTCGTTTGGTTCCACACTTGCCTGATGACATTAATAAACAACGAACATTCTATTTGAGAGTACTTCAACAGAGAAATACAGATTGAACACTCGAAATTCTAAAGAATATACCTTATGCTCCCATTTAATTCAAGTTGGTAATATTTCTCGGAATAAAAATTTTCTTTCTGCTTCTATTTCTAAAATCAGATGACAGTAGTTGTTAGCTTCTATTTTCATCAAGTGGTTGTTGACAGTAGTTGTTTGACTTTAATGTAGTGGCAATTATTATATCTAGGAATAATCACGTTTAAAGAAAATATTAATAGTATGAGTCTAATTTTCTAATTTTACAATTAAGCAAAATATTGGAATGGGATGGGAATTTCATATATTGAAGGTCTCCAATTCAGTTATATGAACCGTTTGCAAGATTAAAAATTAAAACCAAAAAGGTAATAGAAATATCTTTTCTTTTTGTCTTCAAAAGACGAAATTTATGTCGATGTACAGTTATAGACACAAGTCGAATACTTGCACTGTCAATATGAATCAATATCCACAAGACAAATTCTCTGCTTTATCGACAAGACTTGCAAATGGAACGAGGCTTTAAATGGCCTAATGTTCTCATAGCAATTTTATGTTATTCAATGTTTACCCTAGATTTTCCCAAAATTAAAAGAGCGTAGTTCAATGGAAGAGCGTGGTTACAATAGCTGTTCTGATCTTTTAAAAAAAACTTCCTAATTACCCAACAAAAATTAAAATTTTGAATTTTATTAATAGATTGACGCAATAATTAACATTTCAAAAGGCCGCAACCAAATTGCCATGTCAAGCAAGCAGTGCTCTCCCGTAAACATCTATCGAAGCCAAGGATAGGAGCCTTCCTTTTCCAAATTTGTATCGACGGTTGTTGTGCAAGAGCGGTTACTTTGATTAATTTCAATTGTCTTATTTATTTATCTTTAAATTTTCGTTTTTGCTTATCATCTTTCTGCTATAATTATAACTGTCGAGAATAATTATATTCAGTCTTCTTTTTTTCAAGGATCTGTTTTGGGACCACTTTTATTTCTAGTATATGTTGATAACTTAAGACTTTATCTTCCTGGTGCAATTCTTACAGCATTTGCAGACGTCACAGCAATAACAATTGCAGAGGCGAACCTTCTAGATCTCGTAATTCGCGCAAATGATGTCCTGCAGTCAGAGGCGTTCCGAGGGAGAAGGAGCGTGGAGAGGAGCGCCGCCCCCCCCCCCCCCCAACTTTTTTGGTATTCAGACATTTTGCAAAATCGGCCGAAATTTAGCAAAATTCTTGATTTCTGCAGAAAATTCGGCATAAACAAGGTACCGATTCGGTAAAATTTACGAAGATCATCCCCCCCCCCCCCAATAAAATGAGCCTCAGGACGCCCCTGCCTGCAGTACCTGAATACATTTACTAGTCTCAGTTTTTTAAGTATTAATGTTAGTAAAACTAATTATATGATTTTTAGCCGTACCGGTGTTGTGATAAATTCTTTGGATAATATTGGCTTTGGTGGTACTATTATTAATCAAGTCTTTGAAGCGAGGTGTTCGGGATTTTTTGTTGATTGTAATTTGAATTGGAAGAAACACAGTGAAATTATATCGTCCAAGGCAGCAAGAGGTCTAGGTTTACTTCGCCGTTCTCGTAATTTTTTCCCGGTTTCAGTTTTGAAGACTATTTATTGTACGATTATCCAACCTTATATTGTATATAGGTGTGCTCTTTGGGCAAGCAATTTTTATGCTAATTATAGAAGAATCCAGACGATTCAGAATAAAGCAGTTCGTCTTTTGGGGGAATGTGCTAATCTTAGTGATACACTTATTTGTTATTCTAATTTTGAAATTTTGAATATTGGTCAATGACAGGATCACCGGTTATTAACACTGGTATACCAATGTTTAAACGGTGTTTCACCAGCTTTTTTTGTGGATATTTTTTCCATTAATTCTGATTATCATTCTTATCATACTAGGAATGCGGATAAGCCAGTATATGAGAAGAGAAATACAGTGAGACCAGCTCGTGTTTTGTCACGTAAGTGTAATTCTCTGGAGCAACCTCCCGGACAGCATTACGGGCTCTGATTCAGTTTCTTCATTTAAATCAAAGGTCGAAAAGTTTCTACTTGGTCGAGCACTCGAGATACAGAGTGAGACCAGGTCCCTTGTCAGGGTTTAACCTTTTTTTTTCTCCTTATTTTTTCTCTTTTCTTTCTTCTTATTATTATTTTTCTTAATTTTTATTTTTAGTGTATTTATTTATATGTTATTGATTAAGGGAAATAATTAACTAATTGAGTCACTACACACAGGTTATTTGACCCTCTAGCAGAGGCTATGCTTGTTTAATTTGATTTGTTGTTTTGTGAATTGATCAATAAAGGAATCATCTCTCTCTAAAAAAAAAAATTCAATTTCCTCATTTATTTACAATTTATGGTAATTTACTTTTAGCTTTTGTGTTCTAACAAGTATAGCAGGAACAAAAGTAGCCAACTCAGCACGGAAACAAAAGCTATGATATATTTCAAAATTTTTGGGGTTTGCAAGTATATGCTACCACCAGTAAAAATTCCTAAATCATAACAAAAAGAAAAGGTATACCTACTTTGTCTGGCCTTAGACAGCAAGAAACGCACATTTCGTATATGGAACAACACCCATTCGTAGTACAAGAATCACAAGAGTATTTTTTAGATGCCAATTGACAGCAGCCATTTACAAGCATTTCCGACCGGGGACACACAAAACCTAGAGAAATTGATATATTATTGTTATCTTACTCAGCAAAATGAATTCGTTGAGTCTGTGTTTCATTTATGATAATTTTGGCAGGACTGAAAGACTTGTCCAATAATACCTGGAATTTTGTTGAAGAGAAATTCCCCCCTAAAATTATTTTTCTTTAAAACAGAGGAACGTTTAAAATCGTTGTACCATGTTATCAGGAATCATTTCCTTTTATCCATCCAAACTTGTCATTAAATATTTCAAAACTTTATAAACTTAGATTTGATTTTGTACGATTCACTATCGTGTAGGATTCATTTTTTCGAGGGATAGAAAAAACACTAAATAAAGGAGATTATTTCTCAGAGTCCTATATATTCTTGATTAATTTTTAATATACTTATTTACTGAATCCGATTGCCAATGAATCTTGGCTGAATCTTCTGCTTGAAGGTCAGAGGCAGCACTATAGCAGTACCTAAGTAAAGAGGCATATGCCTGCAATGTATAATTCCTTTGGTTATTTTTCCCTGGCCACTTCATACTGAAAGGATGGTCACAGGAATTTTAGAGGGAGCTCCTTCGATCAAGAATTGAAATTTTAGTCCCTCTTTTAAGAGTTCAAGTGATTGGACAGCAATCAGTCCCCCTCCCATGTCTTTAATCTAAGAACTTGTCTTTGGCACTAGCAGCCCCTGTTAGAGTAGAACTTATTTAGACTGAAAGAACCTATGTGTACCCTGGCTATCAAAAAGCGAGTCTACATTATCTCAGGAACAGCTTGGGGGGGGGGGGGGTAAAGTCAAAACTTTCGGGGCAATCAAGGACCAATTGGATAGGGAGTTTTGACTTGGGGAACGGACACAGGTAAAACGAAGAAAAACCATTAAATCTCGGGAACAGCAGATTGGGATCAAACTGAGAATTTTGGAGTTTGAGGGGGGGGGGGGGGCTAAAATACATTTTTTAAATAGGAAGGCATGTGGGGTCACAGAATATATGATTTCGATCCGGTTTATTGTTTGTGTCCCAAGTCAGCTTAAAAGTGACATCTGAAAGTTTCTTGGTTAGGTATCCTATAAGAGCCCCTATGCAGAGGATAAATTTGAAACTAATTTAGGAGGCATTAGTCAGTGATGCCCAAAACTGAGCCCCATTTTTTGTCTCTAATAGGTTTGTAACTTAAAGGTGTTGTAGACAGGACCAGGTGGACTCTACTGAAAAAAAAAAAACATTTTAAAGATTGGTTATATGATATCTAATACGTGACACCTTAAACCAGGATGAGAAATTTCGTCCTCTCAGATTGGGACAGACTTACTGGGTAAGCAGACAGAGACAACGGGACTCTAGTGAAGACAAAAGCCATGGAAACAAATTACTGTTCTGATTTGTGACGCCAAAAATAGGCCCAAATTTGTTTTGTCTCTGATTGGGTAGCACATAACTGGCCATGAATGCTGGCCCAAACGCACCATAGAGGAACAGATTGTTTTGAGAAAAAATAGGGAAATAAACCTCTTTCTGTCATTATTTTTTAAGTCATTTTCCAAGTAAGATATGTTTCAAAGAAAAGCAAAGAGCCTTATCAAAATCTAAAGCGAACAGAAATAAAGCCATGTAATAATTCAAACCTGAAACAAACAAAAATTACTATGAATGAATAGACAAAACCCAAAGGAACAGAAATTACAATAAATAATTACTTCAACCGACTACTATGAATAAATAGGTGAATACTAAAACAAACAGAAACTGAAATGAATAATGAAACCAAGCTTAAAGCGAACACAATTAGCATAAATATTACTGCCCCTCTATGCCAGCTTAGGGCCAAAACGTCATTTGTGCAATACTGAAACATAAATATTTTATTACACCCTCTTATTATAACACACTGAAAAGTAAAAATTGCCGAGGCTTCAAGGAACAAATGTCATTAGTTCAAGGTTATAAAACTTTACTTACTTTGTAGGCTTTTATTGTTTTTGTGTACTTATTTGTCATCAAAAGTTGGTTTATAATGCTAATTGAAAATAAATAAGAAACTTTTTGTATGTAGGCCTAGTCTAGGACAGCCGACAACAATCTACGACACGTGAGCCACATGTGGCTCTTTCTTCGTCAAAGTGCAGCTCTTGAGTCATTCTGATTATGAAAAATTCAATAATAAAAACGAGCCGCCAAAGCATAATAAAAGCATTATAACTTCTCTTTACGATCCTGTCAACATGAATAATTCGAAATCAAAGTTACTCCAGACAACTCATATCCACATTTTCAACACAACGTATATCTCCAAGAAAATTGGGTGCACCGAACCGTGAGTAATATTGCTATTTTACTTTCACATTACACCACACCTCATTGTGCTATCAGACTACATGCGAAAGAACTGAATTTTTTACAGTTGTAGAAAGGTTATTTGGCTCTTAGAAACAAAACAGTTACCGGCCAGGACTACATCCAGCTACTAGGGGACCTGGAACACAATTCTGTAATAGCGTTATTCAAATTTGGTAAGAGCATTGGAAGTCAAACCGAAGGGCTTTTTCATCTTTCAGCTTGCGAATTAGTTAAAAGTTCAACAAAATTACCATCAAATGTTACTATACTAAAACTTAAAATACTTCAGATTGATACGTCTCATTGTAGGATAAATTTATATATTTTTTCTCTTCTAGATCCATATACAAAGATTTTCCCGCATAAACCTAAAAAGCTTGATTTTATAAATGTTTAGCCCTGTAAAATTATTAAAGCGCCAACGTGACTGTAGGTTTAGGGCATTGCAATATGAAGTTAGAAACTGCGAGCGCAGCGAGAACCAGACTCCTGAGCTTCTAAATTGCACTAGTCAAAAGTTATCCAAATTTTGACCATAGATTCCAGCAAAAAAGTGTTGAAGCAATGCGTTTTTCGATTTTTTTTTTATTGGGTTGAGCTGATTTGAATGTTTTTTTTTAGTTAAACAGATTAAGTTGCATTGAGTTGAAATGAATAAAGATTGAACTGATTGAGGGTTGAAATGAATAGGGATAAGACGAGTGGGGGGTTGAATTGTATTGGAGTTCAGTTGCACGGATGTTAAGTTACTTGGCAGTCGAGCTAAATGAGGATTAAGACGAAGGGGGTGGGTTGAATAGAATTTAATTGCATGGCACTGAATTGAATGGGGTGAAGTTGAGTTGGGTCATTTTGAATGGGGTTGAGCTAAACGGAGGGATACCAAGTTTCGAAGAAAAAAGTGTTTATGATCATTAGTATCAAGAACTCATTTTTTTCAGGCAATGCAAACACCTGAATCAAAATTGAAGCAGAAAAGGAACCTCAATGAAGACGAAAAAGGGAAGCAACTTTGGCAATATTGATTCTTGTCGTTCCATTTTTATTTTTTTAATCTAATTTAGTTTAAGAAACTAAACACAACTCATTCATTAAAAACTATTTTTATTTACAACAGTGCGGTTTTATCTGTTAAAAAGTCAATATCACAACAACAACAAAAGAATGAGAATCCCCATAGTATTTAATATTAGTGAAAAGAACTAATGAAAGTAGACTGAATGTTTAAAATATACAGATATTCAGTCCCTTAAGTCTCATTATTGTTGATTTATTAATATTATGATTACTTAAAAAAAATTCTAAGACGTACTTTGTTTTCAGTAAAGCCCAAATGACGCTGTGGCATTTACAAAGCTTAGGGACTATTAGCCCTACTCTTGTTTGTTGTAATTTCTTTTCGCTTTAAGTTTGACTTGATTGTTCAATTTTAGTTTTTATTAGTTTTATGATTGATTTATTCATCTATAGCAACATCTTTTTTTTTGTGTAAATTGCTATTTTCGTTTCAATTCTTTCTGGGTTTCATTTATTCTTTGATAGTAGTTTATGTCCCTTTTGAGTTTCAATTATTATATGATTTGATTTCTGTTTATCTTTAGTTTAAATATGGCTCTTTACTTTTTTTTTAGTGTTGGAGTCCTGATGTCGCTGATTGTTTGGTTTGGGATTCAGCGGTGGGATTCTGTAAGCTCAGACAGAGTTAACCCAGCTTCAAATGAGTACCTGATGGAATCTGTGGTGAAAACAAAGGAACAATTTGCCCCCAACAACGCACAGCACTGCCAGCAGAAGGCAGAGAGCCAGGAAATCAGTACCTGCTCTTCGCAGACCATTAGTCTGCACTCAAAATATACATAAACAAAAAATGAAAATCAACCAATGTGAAAGCAGAGAAAAATTCAATTCAAATCTAAAATTGTGAGCATGCACTACAAAATATTCAATCGTTTAAGTCGTTGATTCCGAACCCATAACCATCAAGTGGGTTGGCATGATGGGTTTCAACAAAGGAGCGCTAGCTAATAAGCGTTTGGAAACAGGTGAGAAAATAAAACATTCTTTGCAAAACTGTTTTTATAGTCGGTAATGTAATTAATTTTTAGCCGATGGCAGAGGAAATTTAGTAGTACAATGGCAAATGGGTATAGACAAATAAGACTACTATGTAGTTATCTTAGGCATGAATTCCGCCTAAAATGAATTGGTAGGAAACATTTTTAAGCAAACATCGGTTTGTCTTTGAACGACCCTCACTATTCAGTTCTGGCAATAATTACAGATTCAATCCAGGGAAAACATTTCTGCATTACTATAATGCTGAAAGAAGACACTTTCACAGGGAAGGAACGTAATCTATCCCAATGCAAAAACCAATTCTGTCAAAGGCTGAAAGGTTGTTATAGAAAAAAATGAAAAAAACAAAACAACACGATACATCTTATATCACCCAATAGTATGAGATCAGCTACGGAGATCCGATTATTTTTTCTTAAAACTAGGCGTCATTGTCAAGGATCTGTACTAGTGCTTGCTGTCTGCAAGCAGTGCCGACTAACTAAACCGATTATATATTATGTTAAACAAGTCTAAATCTTAACTTTCTTCGCGCTTTGGTATTTTTTATTTGTGTTTTTCCTTATTATTTTTGTATTGAATTTGACATTAAATTTTATTTTCATGGTCATTGACAGAACTCTACATTCGGCGCCTTGTATCATGTGAATATTTTTTGTCGAATTTAGGTTCTGAATTCCCTATCCGTACAAGTTCTGGCTGCATATACCTACATACTGCAATTTAGAATTTACTACAGACAAGAACCTTGTACAAAGAAAGAAGAAAGATATACATGATGGGAAAGAGAGAGAGGGCGAGAGAGAGAAAGAGAGAGTGGGTGTATCTGTATTGGATGACTAAGCTATATTAAGGAGAAAACCAGCAACAATTCACCTCTGTCATCAGCAATCAGAACTTTTCCCTGCACTGTATTTCGGCAGCTAGATGGTGGGCTGTTGTCAGTCACGTTTTCAGAAGCGGAATATAAAAAGCTGTGATCCAAGGGTCTTCTCCCGCCTGGAATACCCTCTATCTCATAGTCACTTTCCACTGTAATGTCTGAATCCTGAAAGAATGACAATACGCTTAAGGTTTCGAAACACGCAGAACTTTCCTTTTTTTTTACATTATCTCTAACCTAACCTAACCTAACATTTAGGTTGCCCCAAGAAGTATGGGACCTCAATGTAGCATGCGAAAAATATGACTGTCAAACCTCATTTTCATTTTTACGTTGCTAGGAAAGGTTTGAAAAAAGGACTTGTGTTAGAAATAAGAATCTACCTGGCACCTTGTGCTTGATGTTACAAGACGAGGTGCTGAAAATTGAATGCTTAGAAAAGTAAATAATTTTTGTTTAAGGTCCCCCGTAAAATTCAGAAAAGTATAAAATTAACTTTCAAAGGAAACAAAGGTGGTTACATGGGATCACTTAAATAACAGTCGGCGAGAGCTTCAATAGCGATGAAATGGCTTGCACAAGCTGAGATTTTCATAACACAAAATATTAGTTGCTCACGACCTTAGGTGCGATGTTTGGTTCCAAAATTGGATGACGAATAGTTTTCATACGCACAAGAAGCTTGATTGTTCTATGGGAAAAGGAACACGACCATAGCTATGGGAAAAGGTTTACGACTATAGCAGTCGTTAACTCCATGCGTTATCGAAAAGCATAAAGTCATATTTTTGGGTAGCTCACTTATACTCGTATCCAGCTTTTGTAGTAAGGACGTTCTTGTGATGCCCATAAGAGCAGTAGGCACGAATGGAGACCTACTGCTAAATTCAATCACCGTTCAACCACTGGCCGTCTTCCCCAGTGTCTGATCAAGATTAAATAAAAAAAAAAGTTTTTTAAACTGAAAGTAAGGAGCGACATTAAAACTTAAAACGAACAGAAAGTATTCCGTATATGAAAGGGGCGGTCCCCTCCTCAACGCCTCGCTCTTTACGCTAAAGTTTGACTCTGTCTCACAACTCTATTTTTTTTAAACAATAAAAAACTTTAGCGTAAAGAGCGAGGCGTTGCGGAGGGGACATCCCCTTAAACTTGATGAAACTTATATATTTGAAATCAGCATTAAAATCTGAATCTTTTGTTGTATCTATTGGTATCAGAATTCCGTTTTTTAGAGTGTCCATTGAGCCGGGTCGCTCCTTACTTACAGTTCGTTACCACGAACTGTTTGATGTGCAGTATTTTATAGGATACGCTGCCAAAATAGGATGGACTGAAGCTAGTGATGGTTGTCAAATCATAGCCAGGGCGGGAGCCCGATGGACATGTGAAGCACTAGCAAGAAATGACCTTTGAGGAGCAATTCAAGGTGGGAAAAAGAAGTTCCAATGATTGTACCAGTTCTAAGGATCAAGTGCCCCTTGCCACTGATGGCTAGCAAGTTGTGAGTGACTCACCACTCTCATTTGAGGGACGACTGTTGTCTGCCCAAGCCGACTTATGGGGTTTTGGGGATGGAGGAAAACAATGGTGGACACCATGACAGTACCGAAGAAGGATCTTCTGCAAACGGGAAAAAATAAATACACAATCCTTATCTCAAAATAACACATCCAAGCGGTCACAAATAGCTAAATGGATTTGGTACTTTTTTTGGAGGCATGTAGGGCAGCAATTCGTCATGGCCGGAGTCTCGACTCAGTATCATGATTCCATCCATAATAATAATAATATGCTCGCATCGTACGGCTTTTCGATTATTATTTAGTTTTTAATGACGGGCCCTTGTATTTTGAAATTTATCTCTCAGGCCCACAGTCAACAACTGCATTAGCACATTGGTATGTAATTTATTTCCGACAGAAAAAAGAGAGGTGTTGACTTCCCAGCAACGAGGTCAATTGTAAGAATTTTAATGCTGCAGTTTGTGTTACGAATTTTAAATCGCTTTTCTTTTAATCCAGTCTATAATAAAAACACAGTTTATATTCAACATATTTTCACTGAATAAATTATTTGCTAACATTCTAAAAAGGCACGTACAGCCCCCTTAAAAATAATTTCGTATAATATTTGTACAATAAATCTGTGTTCAGTCTTCTGATGTCATACCCCCCAAAAAGGACCCAATCGTTAGGACCATAAAAAAGAGGAGAGGGAGTGAATTTTCGAGGCTCAGTGCGACAGTCATTTTTTGTGCAAATATTTACATTACAAATTTAACTTATTTTGTTTAATTTGTAGTTGAAATTTCATCAAAGCAAACAAAACTGGGTTCTTTCACCTCTCGTCAGACCTGATTAGAATAAATAGTATCTGCCAGTGAATATTTTGGAAAATGTATGTAATTAAGCACATCCGACAGGACAAACATGAACGTGGCTTAAAAAAAGAAAAAAAAAAGGCAAGAACCTGTTTGACAAAACGAACAGTAAATCAAAGTTTAAGGGGGGTTAAGTTCTCCTACTCCTCGTGCCACCAACCTAAAATTCCAAACAAATTCCAAATAATCAGAATTTCAGACAAATTCGTTATATAATCCATTCAAAAACCAAGTGATTAACTCAACTTTTCGAATTTTCCGAAATTTTATAATCAAAAGACTTGAACAGTATTGAGCTTAGTGAATAATGGACTTTACTTGCAACAGATAAGGACTAATACCTCAAAAAAATAAAAATAAAAAATAAAAATAAAGGTCAGATGTTGAAAAACGACTAATTATTTATACACGTCACAACGTAAATTAATATTGGAAGGAACTGAAGTATATCCTTCTGAACAATCAAACCTAAAAGAGACCGATGTAATTTTTTTTTTTTACAGTTTATAGGAAAATATAATCAAAACAACAAGACATTTTGTTGAGTCGATTTGGCATTCGAGGAACTCATATATTGTTGTTTACCCGCTGTATCGACCATTGAAGTCAGAGATATTCACTCGGTCCCTTTTTTCAGTTTGTTCAAAGAGGAAGTTATTAAGCCAATTAAAATCAATGCTACTGCTACTACTAACAACTCACCGCAACACCAATCTGTCTGAGGCCAACACAGCTACGCACGCTCCTCCTCCATCCCAATCTATTCGAAGTCTCCCTCTTTACACCATCCCAGGAAGTACTCATTACCTTTAAAACATTCTTTATGACATCCTCCCATCCCAGCCACGGAGGACTTGCTTTCCGTTTAACCCTAGACGGTTGGCCGAAAAAGAAATCTTTGGGAATCTGTCATCCTTCATCCGCAAAACTTTTCCTAGCCATCTCAACCTTTCTCTCATTATGGCCCTAGAAAGCGGGATTGAACCACACTTTTCGTCCAGCCTACTGTTCGAAATACGGTCAGTCAGCCGGGTTCCCAGAACAATCCGTGGGCAATTTCTCTAATTGCCCACGTGGGCAATTTCTCTAATTGCATGCAGATGCAGAGATCTGCAGAGAGATCTGCAGAGATCCGCAGATAAGTGGATGCAGATTTGCTAGATCTGCAGTGGATGCAGATCTAGCAAATCTGCATCCACTTTTCGGAGCGCTCATGCTTCAGAGCCATATTTGACCATTGTTCGTTGTAGCTTCCAATATTCTAGTCTTGGTTTGCAGACTTATCTTGCTATTCTTCCAAACCTTTTTTTTAACCTGAGCCTCGGCTATTCTACTTTTAACATCTTCACTGCTCCCACCGTCTTTACTAATAATACTACCGAGGTAAGTGAGTCTGAAAACCTGATCAATCTTTTCGTTACCCAACGTCACTTTTTGATCTTCACTTATTCCTTGCCTTAGTGACTCAGTCTTCTTAACATTTATTTCCAAACCTATTCTAGCGCCCTGAACTTGCAAAACCTTTAAAAGTTCATTCATTTTGCTCATACTTACACCTAGGATGTTTAAATCATCAGCATAATCTAAGTCTAGGAGAGTTTTTCCTCCCCATTTGATTCCGCGGTCTCCCATTGCCTTTCCTGTCCTCCTTAAGACAAAATCCTTCAAAATGATCCATATAAAGGGAGATAGAATACAATCCTGCTTTACTCCTGATTTAATACGAAACCAGCTGCTAACCTCATTTCCTAACTTAACCGCAGCAGTTTTATTCTCGAACATAGTACTAATCACTTTGATGTATTTGTATGGTATGGCATACAAGGATAAAACCTTTGCTAAAGCTCTTCTATCAGCAGAATCAAACGTTTGCTCATAATCTATAAAACTGAGGACTAAAGGTATTTGATAACTCAGGCACTTCTCAATAATTAACCTAAGAATGAAAATTTGATCGACACATCCTCTACCTTTTCTAAAACCGCACTGTTCTTCTCTTAGAACTTTGTGTACGGCCTCTCTCAGTCTAAAAAGTATCATATTATTAAGTAAAATGCTACCTACCGAGACCAGACTAATGCCTCGATAATTACCACACTCACTCTTATCACCTTTCTTATACAATAATTTAATTAAGGTTTTCCTAAAATCGCAAGGTACTTCTCCTTTTTCAAAAATCACATTCATAATCTTCAGTAACTTATATCTAACCTCAGCGTCATATATAAGAAACTCATTTACCACACTATCAGCACCTGGAGCCTTATTATTTTTTAATCTTTTTAGTACTGTCGCTAATTCTTCCTCACAAAACAGATCCTCCTTCACATCCATGGTATCACAAACTTTTTCATTTTCCTCTATGAAATCTATTTACTCCTGCAATTCTATCTCAGTTTAGCACATTCTCAAAATGTTCCGCCCATCTCTCTTTAACTCCTTCCTTATCACTATATATTGTGGCCCCGTTCCTATCTTTAACTGGGACAAGTCCAGATTGACTATTCCCTCTCAAAACAATGAGGTTCAAAGTATGCCCCTAGAGGCCCCTAGACAATTACTCCTGCGACATTCTCCCAAATTTAAAATCGAACAGCCAAAGAGAAATTAAGATAATAAAATATTGAAGAAAAGAAGGGATATCCAACCTATTTCCCAAAACACATAAACAATAATTTGCCCACCTGTCCTTCCAGTCAGTGATGGTAGATTTTAAAGCTGCGTCAGTTAATATTTTAAAGTTAACGCTTTCTACAGCAGAAATGAAAGGTTGTTTTTTTCCATCTTTGTCGAGCATCTTAGAAGCTCAGGCGCTTAGGCTCCAGGAGTGGTACAATAAAGGTCCTTATTTTTCATTAAATGTTCGGATGATAGAAATTCTTCCTATTAGTGACGTTGTGTCAGCTTTAGAAGATTTCCAGGAGAAGCTGGGCAGTGATTTTTCCGAGTTAACGGACTACTTCAAGGACACATATGTGTCATCTGGGAAGATCACTCCTCGATTTACTCCTGATCTATGGAAAACCAGCAATCAATGCGCCCGGAGCCTCCCGCAAGCTCACAACTCAGTGGAGAGCTGGTAACCTCGGATACAAGGTTCCATTAGCTCCCAGCATCCGAGCTTCTGAAGGTTCTTTGAAATCCTGAAATAAGACCAAGGCTGCATGAGTGTTGTTGTCACTTAGTTAGTCTATGGACTACCTCCTCCACCCCCCCCCCCCCCCAAGAAAAACTACGTTGACATTAATGCTCAGATTTCAAGGATTTTCGAGACAAATGACCCCCAGGATCCTTGCCGCTTTTTAAAGCCAATGCATATAATCGTAGTAGATAGTTCTTTTATTTCGGCATGATACCCAATACTTTTTTGTGAACAGGGTTTGATGACTTGTTGAAAACTTTATTTACTTGAATTATTGTTTGCTTATTTAGAATAAGGAGTCCTGTCAATTTTAAATTTGCTTGGTTCTGACTTATAGTTTGACTCAATGTTAAAAAGAAAAGAAAAAAAAATGCCCCTTAACAATAGTTCAGATGGGAAAATTTCCTGATGCACGCCTAGCGGACGCATCACAAGGGGTTAACTGGTATCATGTGCTATAGTTGTCAGCACCAGACCAAGTCCACGGGAAGTAATTACTGCTACTTCTTAGTTCCAACCCATTATCTCCGTGCACTTATACTGTAGGACAGCAATTCCACAGTTGCCACTAATTTCATTTTTCAAATTATTTTCTTTAACCTTTATCTTACCCTGCTGTGATGACTCAAACCCAAAAACACGAAAAAAAGAATTAAAAATATAATTACAGAATTATATATATAGAATAATATATATGTATATATATATATATATATATATATATATATATATATATATATATATATATATATATATATATATATATATATATATATATATATATATATATATATATATATATATATATATATATATATATATATATATATATATATATATGTATACGTAAACGAAATGACCATAAATTATTTGTAATCGAGATTCCCAACTATTTAACAGATTCAACAAATGCATACGAAAATTTTGACAACTAATTGGTGATCTAGATGAACTATTATCGACTTGCAGATTTAACTTTCCGCTCGTTCAGAAAAAAGAAATTACTGGTCGTAAAAAAAAAAAAAAAAAAAAAAAAAAATCTGGCCTGCCAACTCTATCATTTTTAATCCTTGAAAAAGAAACAAATAATTATAATACACAGCTGGTATATGGCTCTTTACTAAGGCAACGCTAGAACGTCGTCTCTGAAATTTGCAGCTAAACTATTTAAGGTGAAAACATTAAAATTTATGCAGAACAGTTTTGGAATTTAGATGAAACCTTATACGGATTAATATGGATCCCCATTTTTATGGATTATTTTGATGGACTTTGCCGAAAGGAACAAGGCAAAGCTTAGGAAGAACGTAATATAAAATGGGACGGTAAAACCTTCCTAGACATTATGCAGATGATTTGAGCGTCCTAAATAAAAATTGGCAAAATGAACGATCTTTAGGAAGTTTTGAGAATTCAGGGTGCCAAAATAGGTTTGAAAATTAATGTTAAGAAGACTGAGTCATTTAGACTAGGAATAAATAAGGGTGAGTATTAGGCAACGAGGAAATACATCAAGGGGATAGCTTATTAACAGTAATGATGTTAAATTTAGTGAAAATTTAAAGAATAGAACAATCAGAGCGCAGGGTGTTTTTTCGCATTTGAGAAAGTTTGAAAGAATAAGAAGGTAAGCCTGGGAACTAAGATTAGAAACATCGATACTGCAAAAAGCTGATGAAAATTTGTTAAATCTTTTTCAGAGGAATTGTTTAAGGATAGTTTAAAATACTCGTTTGACTGATTGTACAATAAGATGTACAAAAAATGCGGTTCGATACCACTTTCTCGGAATATACAAAAAAAGAGTTAAAATGGCGATGGCAGGTTTAACGGATGAAGAATCCCGGATTGGCAAATATTGTACTTTTGAACAACCAGTAAGGGCCAAAATAAATGCAGATCAACCCCAAATGGGGTTAGAAGAGTTCATACCTACTTACTTACTTGTACTTGCAGCAGGACTAGGCGTTTCCGCTTCACTCGGCATCTAACCAGAGATTCTGAATGATCGTCTCCCATGATGAGCTGTCTTGTGCCAGTTCTTCGGCAACCTCAGCCAGCATTTGTCCCATCTGTGGGTTATCGTCAACCAATTTTTAAACTGTCCTCCTTGTCTTCTACGCCATATTGGTAGGGGTTCAGCGAGCAGTATTTGTTTAATGAGACGATGGTCAGGGCTAGGTAGAGCGTGTCCAAGCCAGCGGAGCTTGATAATGCCTGAAATTCTGTCAATGTTGTAACATCGTCGGCAGATTTTGTCATCAGATATCTGGTCTGAAAACCGGGTGAGCAAGATTGAACGCAAGCAACGGTGGTCTAAGATTTTCCAGAGCGCGCCCCGAGCTGCTTTGATGGGCCAGAATTTGATATCATACAGAAGAACTGCCCTCACTGTCGACATAAAGATGCCTGCGGAGTTAAGCAAAGACTGCTTGAACTTTAGATATTCTTCTGTTGACATCTTGATCACTTCCTCCTCTCGAATCCATCTCAGATCCCGATAAATGAAGCTGTGAAACTTTTCAAGTGAGATGGCATAAAAGGTGAGTTGATAGTCTCTTTTGACGTTCAGGTCAATATCTTTCATTTACTTTAAATTTATCCGAAGGTCAAGGTAGGCTGAGAAATATGCCAATTCATCAAGCATTTACTGGGCTGAGTCTGGAGTCGGGGCGAGAAGATTTACATCGTCTACGTTGAAAAGACTTTAAAAGCCTTTTGAGACGGAAAACATTTTTAAGAGGAAGTTCAAAATAGATTGGGTTGGAGGAGCGTGCGCATCTGTATTGGCCTCAGGAATGGTCCCACCGCGAGTTGCTAGTAGCAGCAGTTGACTCATAATAGTTAATGTTGATAATCGATAGTGATTTTACTTTTCATTCAGTTAATGTAACATTTAATGATTGAGGGCCATTTTCTAAATAATACTGAGATGATAAAGGTGCACCGCGTCTATGTGCGAGAGGTCAGAGCTAGGATAGAGATCGGGCAAAAAACAAAATTGTGGAGCCTCTAGTTATAAGAATCGTACCTCTCTCAGGAATCTCAAGAATTGAGTACCTCTTTAAAAAAAATCTTGTGGAGCCTCTAGTTATAAGAGTCGTACCTCTCTCAGGAATCCAATTTCAAAAGGTGTTGTCTACCTGTCTACTAAAATGTATCTATGAAGCCTGTCTTAAATGGGCTACTCGCGTAATTTGAGACCATGTCTAACATGGACATTATTTCTGATGTATTTCATTGCTTAATGATTTAAAATATCAAGTCTAATAGAAGATTCTAACCCAGTATGACTAGTTTTTATACTAAAAATTAAAACAGCAAGAATCTACTAAATTTTATTCTTCGAAATCTCAGCCTTTTCAAACGAAAAAACATATCTTTTAACTGGCGAAAAAAGTAGAAAACTTAAAACATGGCACTTTTATCTTCTTGAATCAGGAAATAGATCACAATATTACCATGAGTAGTTTTCACTATTTCTTTAGCTTTGATTAAGAATATTGCACTGATTCCGTACAAAAAGCAGGGAATACCTAAAATACAAAATAAAATGAGACGAATGCCTTGGTTGAAAAAAAAAAAAAAAAAAAAAAAAAACAAAAACAAAAAAAAAAAAAAAACAAATCATCTACACAGGTGTGAAAAAAATTCTCATTAAAAAGGGTAAAAAGTTTCCAGCCAAACTAACTTCAAATGGAGATATTTTTTTTCTCTTTCTCTTTTAAAGCTAACCGCTTTTACACAAGAATTAGCCCAAACAGCTTAAATGGAACAAGACGAGTTTACCCTGATCTAAGTTCGAGTGGTGATTTAAGTGTCAAATAAGCTTTCTTCTAAAATTTAGATGGTTTCTTCTTTGATTGGCACATCCTTTTCAGCATATAATGGTCTATCTTTGATGAGGATGCTCAACACTTCTGTCTAACAACCTAGATTTTTTTTCTGATCTTACTCTTCACGGTTTTTCTTCATAAAAAGAGATGTTCGTTTTTTGTTGTTGTTTTTTTTTTTCGCATATTTTACTTGTTCCTTCTTTTTTCCTTTTTGTTGATACGGATTTGAAATGGGCAACCAGAATATTTGGGCTTTACTATTTTATTTAGTTTACCGTCTAAATTAAAAGGTTTACACCTTGTTATGTATAATATTTGCACTTTATTTAAACATTCACACTAGTCTTCCTTCGACCCTTCAAAAGGGGATTAATTCTAAGATTTATGAAAAATCGGGCAGCACGCACAAGAACTGGCGCGATCTTGGTGTAAATTGAGAACAATATCCATATTTTCAGGAAACTTACTGCAGAGGTTTCAAGCTCCTGTGTGCAAAAACATGAAAGTTTGCACGTCTTCGAGATATTTGATAACGGGTGCATGTTTATTAGTCTCTTATTATTTACCCACGGGTCAAAGTGGTCGAAGAGTATCAAGAGAACTCTCAATAGAACATAAATGATGAAGTTCCTTTTCAAGTATTATAAGAGACTGTGCCAGTTTCTGTCATTTTGTGCCACAAATCAAATTTTTGACCAAACAGGGTCAAAATACTAACGAGTGTACATTTTGAGACTGCCAATCGGATTGGAATTATTGGAAAGTTATGTTTATAGCTTACAAGTTTCAGATCTTATTGGATTAAATTGAAACTTCTTCCCTAAAAGTGTCTATTTTATGCCCTATTCCAGTTCTAAGACATCCCGCCTGGATATTACTAATACAACCCGATGATAGCCCACATATACGTAGTGTGTTTTGATTCATTCAACATCGCCCTCCCTATGCCCTGAAAGTTTTACTAATATCCTTAGCATTCGCAATAATAGTAGTCAAAGTAGAAGAAGTAATAGTAGGAGCATTGGGAGTAGTATTAGTGATAGCAGTAGTAGAAATAGTAGTAGTGGCAGAAATAACATTCACATTGTAACATTTTAGTCTAGTTAAACATCCCCTAAACATGTGCTGAAATGTTCAACCTAATTCTCTAAGCAGTTCTTGACATACTGTTGATACATACTTGTGACAGCCTGCAGACACATAGCGGGTTTCATTTTAATTTGACCCCCCCCCAATATTTCCTAAACATTTCTGCTTAATAACCTTAGCCTTAGTAGTAGTATTACTAGTAACAGTAGAATCATTAGTATTAGTAGTATATATGTAGTACCTTTTGGATGGTTCAACATACCCATCAACATGCACTGAAAGTTTAAACTTAATACTCTAAGCTCTTCTTGGGATATAGCTGTTTCACCTTTTCAATAACCTGCATCAACACACTGTGTTTTGATTTAGTTCAACATCCACATGAACCTTCCCTGAATGTTTCAACGTAATACCCTTAGCTTCAGTAGTACTAGTAGTAGTAGTCGTGGCAGCAGTAGCAGTAGTAGTAGCAGTAGCCACAGTAATAATAACATTTTTAGTAGCAGTAGTAGAACCATTTGTGGTAGTAGTAGTACTGGTAGCATGCACATACTTCCTTTTGCTTGGTTCAATATCCCCCTTAACATGCCCTTAGAGTTTCAAATTACTGCCCTAGACCATTCTTGGGATATTAGCGATGCACCATTTTGACAACCTGTATGCATGGAGTGTGTTTCCCTTTAGCTCGAGATCATCCTAAATATTCCCTGAAAGTTTGACCTTCATACACTTAGTCTCAGTCTTAGTAGTAGCATTAGCAGAAGTAGCAGCAGTAGTAGTTGTAGCAATACGCACCGAGTGCCTTTTGGTTAATTCAACATCCCTCTCAACACGCCCTGAAAGTTTCAACTTAATGCTCTTAAGTTGTTCCTGAGAAATTACTTACACGTCATTTCGGAAACTTGAATTCACATAATACATTTTGATTTAGTTCAAAACCCCCTAAATATACCCTTTAAGTTTCACCTTAGCGTCCTTTGGATCAGTGGAAATAATAGACGTAGCAGTAGAAAAACTAAAAATAGTGGTAAAATGAAATAGTAACTTTGGTTGGTTCAGCCTCACCCTCAACATACCCTGAATGTTACAACTTAATGCTCTAAGTTTTTTTTCTAAAAAATTGTTTATATGCTTTTTTGACAGCCAGCATGTATTTAGTATTTTGATTTAGTTGAAACTCCCCCTAGACATTCCTTGAAAGTTTCACCTTAATACAATTGTCCTCGCTAGTAGCAGTAATCGCAGTAGCATTTGTAGTAGTTGTAAGCACATAGAGCCTTTGGTTAGTTCAAAATTCGCCCTAACATACCCTGAAAGTGTCAACTGAATGCTCTGAGCCGTTCCTGAGAAATTGCTGATACACCATTTTGACAGTTTACATACTCATAGTAATCGAAGTTTTCTACTTCGACTTATGAAACGGACAGAAAGCTCGTCCATTTTCTCGCTTATTTCGAAAATATGGTACTTTTGCAAAACAAACGAGTTTCGGAACCCAATGGGAATTCTCAGTAAATATTTACAGTACCGGAAAAAAAATGAACGGATTTGTTTGCGCTTGGTTTTACTAAACAAATTCCACAGAGGGTTTACAAAAACTATATGGGGCACGAACATGGCATTGCATCAACGGCCAAGCGTTATTTTATTAAATTGACCTTTAGCTCTTGCTAACATTATTTGAAAAAAACTACGTTTTCTAAAGAGTTAAAGAGGCTAAGTCACAAGTTCGAACCTTAAAACGTGCAGGGATTAGGAGGTGCAGTTGGGGGGTTGCCGATCCCCAACCCCCCGCTTCTGTATATGAAAGGGGCTGTGCCCTCCTCAACGCCTCGCTCTTTACGCTAAAGTTTTTATTGTTTAAAAAAAAAGAGTTGTGAGAAAGTCAAACTTTAGCGTAAAGAGCGAGGCGCTGAGGAGGGCACAGCCCCTTTCATAGACGGAAGCGGGGGTTTGGGGGCGGCAGCCCCAACTGCACCTCCTAATCCCTGTACGTTTTAAGGTTCGAACTTGTGACTCAGCCTCTTTATCTCTTTAGAAAACGTAGTTTTTTTCAAATAATTTCTGCACGTTTTTGTACAGTTTATTACTTATTATTGCTTGACTAACTGTTAGCTGATCTTTTCAGGAGTTAAAGATGGGGGGCTGCCGCCTCCCAAACCCCCGCTTTTGAAGATTCTTGTGTTAAGGCTTTTAATTCCTGAATACTCAAATCAAATGCACAGTAAGAGTTTCTTTTTCAACTTTTTTTCGAGCATGCGGGTATACGGCGTGTTATCAAAGCAGTGGAGACTTAACTGTAACCTGAAGGCCGACTGTGATATTCTTCTGGAGACGCCTGTTGAGCCGAAGGATTTAATATATTGGATTAAAAAAAAAAAAAAAGAAAAAAAAAAAGAGAAATGAACTTTAAGTGGCTATATTTGTCTTTTGGAAAACAGGGAAGGAGTGATCGGATTTAGCTGAAATTTCGAGGATAAGCTCCCGGGCCCTAGGAAAGCTTAACCTCTAAATTTCAGCCCAATCGGACAACGTTAAAGGGGGTTGTGGTCGGAGGGTCGAAACTTCCGGCCCACTTTTACCCATGAAGATAAAGCCAGAGGGGGGGGTGAAATTTTTCACGTTTTTTAGTCGGAGCTTGGGCTACAAAATCTGATCACCGCTGTCTCTCTGCGACCGCTAGGACCGGAAATCGCTTAACATTGTGGTGGGTCGCCTCTTTAAAGAGGCATAAGTGTGCCTCCTTGATACAGTAAGTATTACTTAGTTTTTCTTTCACACCCACAATAACTAAACTTTAGTTGCTTTAATGAAATTCCAATATTGAACTCCGAGGTGCTCAGACGTATCTCTTTGGACAACTGTCTCCCCACATACGTTAAGAGCACGGCTTGGCTATGCTTCGTCGTTAAAAACGACGAATTCAGTCTTGAACGGTTCTACAGTTAACCCAAGACCAGACGACACAGTATGAACAGCTTCTTGTACATTCTAAATTATCATAGGTCATCTGCGTCTGACCGATGACTGGTATCAATACCCTTTTCTATCAAAAGCTCTTGAATCGGTCTCGTCGTAGAACGCAATGCATCATTAAAATACTACGGGGCTAATGACCGAACCCTTTTTAACACCTTTACGTATCTCTATCGGTTCAGAAAGCTGTCCTCCAAACCGAATTCTTACTTGGAACTTTCCATGCCACTACCACAGACAGACGAATCAACCCCTTCCCTCAGTAGTGATAGGACTGCTTGTGAATCAAACCCCTGAATCAAACGCCTTAGATATGTCTACTGCGCAAACAAATAGCAGTTTATTAAGTTTTTCAAACTTATCAACAATTGAAATAAATACCGCATGAGCATTCTGAACACCAAGCCCTGACCAAAAACCGAACTGATTGTCCCCGAAATCCACACGCCCCGTCACTACCTGGCACAGTATATTCTCAATAGCTTTGCTAGCACTGATCAAACATTGATGGGTCTATATGAAGCACAATCTTAAAGGTCTTTTCCTTTCTTATGAATACAGGTGACAAACCCCTGGCATAAACCTTGCAGAACATACTGTTATGATACTATCGCCTGAAACAATAAATCTATGGGACTTATCAGTTTTGGCGTACCATACTTCAGATTTTCTGGCTGGATCCTATCTGCCCCAGGTGATTCCTAGAGCCAGAAGCCAAACAAAAGATTCAACAAAAGACGGTGTAATGGCAAGCCAGTCCCCAGAAATTACCTTCTAGTAGCGGAAGGTCGGCCTTAAAAATTGAAGAAAAGTGTTGAAACCATCTACTTATTTCAATACTATCAGGCGGTAACGAAGCAAAATGGGTAAGTTTAGACACTTCACGCAATAACTGATGAAGATTATTTTTTATATCACGTGATAGCACTTTTACTCGGCTTCTTTTTTAAGATTTCGCCATCTTTTGATACTGGCTTTGCTCAACTTCATAATTTTGAAGACCCATCCTGATCTTTGTCTTTACCACTCAATCCAAATTTGTCTCCAAAATAAATGGAAAGACTTTCCATCTTTCAAACCAGGAAAATCTGACCAACCTTTTTTACGGGTATGTAGCTTTATTTTTTAGACGGAACTGCAACAGATGCAGCCATTTTCACATTATGTACTTATAATATGTACATAGTGCGTGCTATGTACAATTGTACATATTGTGTTTCGGTTTAGTTCAACATCCCACTGAACATTCACAGAAAGTTTCACCTTAATAACCTAAGCTTCAGAAGTAGCAATATTTGTAGTAGTTGTATTAGCATTAGTAGCAGTATTCATATATCGGTTTTTGTTTTCTTTCAAAATCCCCTTTAACACACGCAAAAGGTTACAGCATAATACCCTAAACAATTGCCGAGATACTGCTGATACCTGCTTTTGAAAACCTGCATGAACACAATCTGTTTTGATTTAGATCAAGATCCTCTCAACATTCACTGAAACTTTTACCTTAATACCCTTAGCTTTAGTAGTGGTAGCAGTAGTAACAATGGTAGCAGTAGTATTAATAGGAGTAGCAGTGGTAATATTAACTTGCAAATATTGCCTTTTGGTTAGTTCAACATCCTCCACAACAAGCCCTGCAAGTTCCAACTTATACGCTCCAACCCATTCCTAAGATATTGCTGATACGCCCTTTAGACAACCTGCATACACACAGTGTATTTTGTTTTAGTTCGACTTCCCCCTCAATATTCGCTGAACTTTTCACCTTCATACCCTTGGCCTTAGTTAGATACGCTCTTTTTACAACCTGCATCTAAAGAATGTGTTTCGATTTAGTTCAACTTTCCCCTCAATATGCCCTGAAATTTTCACCTTAATACCCTTATCCTTAGTGATATTCACAATATAATTAGTAGTAACAGCAATAGTAGTGGGAGTAGTAGTAGTAACAGTAGCAGCAGCAGCAGTATAATCATGCCCTGGAAGTTTCAACTTTCAATGCTCGAGCCGTTCCAAAGTTCAAGTTTCGACGCTAAGCCGTTCCCAAGATATTACTGATGCACCCACTTGACAACCGACATACACATGGTGTGTTTTGATTTATTTCAACTTCCCCTTCAACATTTCCTGAAATTTTCACCTCGCTATTCTCAGACTACTGTCCCGATAAAAGTAATAATTGTAGTAGCAGTAGTAGTAGTGGGGGTGATAGAAGTAGCAGTAGCAGCAGTAGTTGTTGTATTAGTAGTAACGTGCACATATTACCTTTCGGTCATTTGATCATCCCCCTCATCATTCACTGAAAATTCAAACTTAATGCCATAAGCCATTCCTGAGATGAGCTCTTTTGAAAACCCGCATGCGCATAGTGCGTTTTTATTTATTTCCACTCTACCCTCAACATTCCCTGGAAGCTTCAACTGAATACCCGTGGCCTTTTCGGCCACCGAAGATAAAACATGCCTTCTTTTCCCGATAACAAACACTTAATTTAAACATTGGGTGGATTATATGACATAGTCCTTGCCCCAGGGGCCTTGGTGAGTTGTCACCACCAAAGGCACAGTTATTAGGCCTTTCAACTATACTGAACAAGATGGCCATCTTAAAATTTCGATCGGATATTTTTGGGTATAAACGGAGCTGGCTGCCCTTCTATAACTTTTGTCTCTTAAAAAGGGCACTAGAGCTTTCAATTTCCAATCGAATGAGCGACTTCCAAACTTTCTACGACACCTCCTTCCATACCCACTTCGCTCTTTATTAAGGCACCGCTATTGCGCTGCATACGATGAGGAAAGAAGAGACAATTTCATATGCAAAATACATGTTCCGTCCAATCATTGGGTGGATTATATGACATAGTCCTTGCCCCAGGGGCCGTGGTGAGTTGTCACCACCAAAGGCACAGTTATTAGGCCTTTCAACTATACTGAACAAGATGGCCATCTTAAAATTTCGATCGGATATGTTTGGGTATAAACGGAGCTGGCTGCCCTTCTATAACTTTTGTCTCTTAAAAAGGGCACTAGAGCTTTCAATTTCCAATCGAATGAGCGACTTCCAAACTTTCTACGACACCTCCTTCCATACCCACTTCGCTCTTTATTAAGGCACCGCTATTGCGCTGCATACGATGAGGAAAGAAGAGACAATTTCATATGCAAAATACATGTTCCGTCCAATCATTGGGTGGATTATATGACATAGTCCTTGCCCCAGGGGCCGTGGCGAGTTGTTACCACCAAAGGCACAGTTATTAGGCCTTTCAACTATACTGAACAAGATGGCCATCTTAAAATTTCGATCGGATATTTTTGGGTATAAACGGAGCTGGCTGCCCTTCTATAACTTTTGTCTCTTAAAAAGGGCACTAGAGCTTTCAATTTCCAATCGAATGAGCGACTTCCAAACTTTCTACGACACTTCCTTCCATACCCACTTCGCTCTTTATTAAGGCACCGCTATTGCGCTGCATACGATGAGGAAAGAAGAGACAATTTCATATGCAAAATACATGTTCCATCCAATCTTTGAAATTTCCGAAGTTGTTTGGCGTTCTATATCAGGTGAAAGGCGAGATGCAGAGTGAAGATAACTCAAAAGAATCTTTACCAGATGTAAAAGCAAGGAATCCTTTATCTATGGGTCCGGCCCTATACCAAACAGATTCCCTCAGATTTCTTAAAATATTGATTGATTCTATTTTCGAATAGACAGTTATAGATTAGCATACACACTAGACTTTCAGTTTACCAAAATATATTCTTTGACTTGACGAGGTTGGTGACTGTAATGGCTAAGTCAAACTCTTGATAAACTACTATTTCTTTTTAAATTGAAATCATACAATCCTACATAATAAAAAAAGTTATTTTCTAGAAAGTGTTGAATCTACTTAACATTGCAGAATGTAAGTTCATTCAGAGATATGTCAGCCATTTTTGTTTATTTAATGTCACTGCCTAAAGTAGCCTAACCATTTTACACGTTGTTTTATACTCAAATACTTTCATTTCTTTTACAATAAGTTCAAAAATTGTTTAATATGTATATCTATACGAGGTGGAGTGGGGAGCACAGGCAAAAGCGTCTAACTTATAAACTTCCCATCCTACTCACTGAAAACCCCTACATCCCTCTGATTAGAGCAAGGTGTGACAATGTTCAACATCTGCAAAATTTGTTTTTGGTGAGTTTTGATTTTAGATGTCTATATTGCATTAGCAGCCCCAGATTTATTATCAACATGCCCATAAACTCATATAGATATATATACTTAGTGCGTTGTGATTTGGTGTATCCCAGTGCAATCGTGAATGCAACCATTTACTCAACAAGGACAATTTTCTAAATAGTCCCTCAATGACCATGAGTTTGAATAGGTTGAACACATCTTTACACGAATCTGGAGGATGTTTTGGAAGGGACACAGACCCAAGAACACGAAAATATTTTTCTTCCTATTACAGGTATAGAGTCAGCCAATTTTTTTCATACTAAGCCAAAAAATGGTTTAATGGAATAAAAAGGGTTTTTGGGAAAACACAAAACAATATGGATGTCCCTCACCAATCTGAATAATTTCCGTTCGTCTATGTACAGAACCTATCTCCGGTCTCTCTAGACACTCCTTTTTATTTAACGTCCCAAAATTTCCCGGCTATTTCACCCACAGACGTGACGACCCAAAGAACATGAAACATAAGAACATAAAAAATTGTAGTTTTTGTCCACAAGACCCAACAGAACTGTAACGAACGATCAACTAAAAGAAATAGTGTAATAAAATTCAAATAGTAAAATAATCATAATTTTAGAATTTGAAGAAATAAAATACATAGATGGGATATAGCGAGATGAGATGAGGGAAAAGAAATTGATGTAAGAACCCAAAATTGTGGTTGGGAACAATACTAGGTATAAGGTCAAGAAAATAAAGAAAATGTGCAATTGAAGTCTACTGATGCATGATGGCACTATACTACGTTACTTTTGGGATGTAGGTGTTATTTAATGTAGTCTCTATCTATAAATTATATTGGAAGTCATATTATTAATGTGATCTCTAAGCAATATAGTACAAGAGATAACCTAGATTTTCCTCGTTAAGGACTCGACAAAATCTTCGCCAAATCGTAACTATCTTAATTTACCCCACTGGATCAGGCCGGTCTTTTCGGATCGGAGAGTGTGAATATACTTTTACCGGTATACATAGCACCAAATCGATACACACTCATACGGAGCGATAGCGGACGAGAAAGAAGGCTGCGCAGCTAAGATGGGGTTAACGGAATCAACCTTACAAAACCCAAGGGCAGAGAAGAATTATAAAAAATGTTGGCAGCGGTAATGATTCAGAAAGAGGAACAGACAAGCGTTGGAGTTCTTCCATTACGGCCTTGTCGGGAGAACGAGAGTAAAAGGTAGTATCTCTTATAGTTTTTGTTGAGATAGCAAAAAGTATACCTGAATGTGTTGGCACGACAGACGTAGATGAATTTATAGAAACATTGAAAACTTTTATGGATTGATTCAGCCATAGTATTTTAAGACAAAGACAAGTGTCTAGTGACTAGGCTAAGAGGAAGTAGATTGGAATATTTTGAGTCGATTAGATATAATGAAACCCCAACTGATAGAATGGCCTTGTTGGTAGAAGCCTTTAAAACAAGATTTATCGAGACAAACGAATCGGAAAAGCTTAAAACAGAGGTGGTTACTTTTAATGCACCCGTGAGTATTCGCCAATAAGCGAAGCAGACGAGACCAAATAAAAATAATAATTGCATGCTTTTACGCAGGGTTCACCAAAAAAATGATTAGGCTAGTTCTTTCACGGAAGCCAGAAACTCTAAGCAATACAATAGCCTTTGCTGAAAGGGAAATTCAGATAGATGGGGTTATGAAAAAGCTAGATTGTATGTCAGTTAATGCGGCCCAACAGCAAGAGATGCCACGAAGATTGATGCCATCTACAGGATCAGATGGGTTAAATGGGTATAGGAGTAACTTTAAACCTAGTTGGAAGATATACAATAATGAACAGAGTAGATAGAAAAAGCGTCATTTGTTTTTATTGCGGTAAGCCTATTACGCGTCAGAATGTCGCAGCAGGATCCGTAACAAAAGTCAGAATTCCCCAAGAGGAAATGGCTTCCAAACTTGCCCAGGAAATTTCCGCACTAATAGGTAAAATAATAGGTGGCAAGCAAAAGCTACTGAGCGTCTTCCGGGAAAGGGAAGAGGTAGTTTTATGAAAGAATTTCTAACAAGAAAACAAGAAGAAAATAGTACTCAGGAGCAATCCGATGCTACTGTAGAAACATGGGAAGGACCAGCAAATTTTTGGCCTAATAATGGCAAAACTTAAAACGGGGAAGTCAGCATGTAAGGGTCGGTAGGGTTGCATCCTTCTCTAGAACCCTATATAGCTTAGAATGTTGTGTTTGCGAAAATGTCAGTGATTTACCTATATTACGCTGTTTTGAGATTGAGTGTTTAAAGAATCAAAGTCGGCTAAGAAGTTGTTGCAATAGCCTTACTTCAGTCAGAGGCATAGACATACCATTTTTGGCAAATACCCTCTAAAATTTAGCAAAAATTTAGCATACGAAAATAAAAATTGCTGTCAGAACAATTGTATGTAAGCAACTGCCCTTTCCATGGGTTTTAAGGGGTTGGAGCACTCCAAAAATATGGCATTTTATGGGATCCAATAAGCAATAGAATTACCATTGCTAAACCTATTCCTAACTCTATATCTGTTTGCGTAGGAGCAGAGGATATCAATTAAAATATCAAGTATGACCTACATTTAGATAGCCGAGTAACACTCGAATGGGATACAAGTTTCCGTGTGCTGGCAACCTCAAATAACAAAAATAACAAATCTAAGACTATTGATGTTATGATAGGAGGTTATACTCTAAATGACTACCTATTGATCTTCATATAAAACCAGACAGTAAAAATTGATAAAAGTGCCGTGTACCTAAAACTGTCCAATTTGGGCAATTAAAAGTGAAAATTCGTAGAGTTGGGGGCTGCAGAATAAATTTCAAAAAAGATATAACGAAGTAAAAAAAAGCTGGAATTAAGTTTAAATTTTGCCAATCAAACATCACCTAAAATGAAACAACAACAAGAATATGAAATAACAAAAACTGAAATTTTAAAACAATTTGACTTGGCTCATTTGACAGATGGCATCACGAATAAATTGATATATTTTGCGGGAGTATAAATGAACCTTTGTAAGGCATAAAGCTGATTACGGCTTGACTCATTTAAAAATGCACAAAATGCCCACACTCGGACATCCAATCAAAAAGTATCCCTACAAACCCCATATGATTTACGTTAATGGCTTGATGAACAAATGAGAGAAACGGATACCTAAAGGATAATTACACAAGATGTTAGCGAACGGTGCTTTCTGCTGGTAATAGCTAGGAAAAAATAAGATAAGAAAAAAAAATCAAAAAGAAAAAAAACAAGGATATTTAAAGCCATTGAAAATGAAAATGCAATGCAAATACTTCGGCATAGACCTCTACTCGACCGTCCTCGGAGCAAAAATAAAAGAAGGAATCCGCCACTTAAAAAGACAGAGATATTAAAGAGATGAGGGCGTCTCTTTCAAATGGGGGGAGTACTATAACAAGTGTGATCAACTAAAATGAATAGTCTAAGAAAATAAAAAACAATTTAATAATCCTAATATATATTATGCCTGATGTTCAGGGAATTTGTATGGGTGTTAACTTCCCAGACATAAAACGACATGAGGGATAATAAATTGAAGTTACAGCCAAAAATTGTGGTTGAAAAAAAATTATATATAAGGTCAAGAAAATAGAGAAACTGTGTAATTAAAGTTTACTGATAAATAATGCCACTGCACCATTGTAATTTTGGGATGGACCAGTTTGCTTCGATTGCAAGTGTTATTTAATTGAGCGTCTGTCTGTGAATCATATTGGGCCATTTTATGACCAAAACTGTATTGGTTATAACAAGATTGTTGTACCTACAAAATTGCAGCAGTCTGTATCCATTACTGATTTCTTTTCCTACACCAAATTTACCTAGACTAGGATTCCATCTATCTCTATTTCTCCCTAACTGCCTGTCTATGTACTCCATCCTTCTTACCCGAGTAAATAAATTCTATATCACCTAATTTTATGCTTCCTACCCCTGGGATATGCATTTCTGAAACTCCTGATAAGTCCAGTTCAAATCGTCTGAATTCGTCAGTCAAAATGTCGATACGATAGTTATTTTTTTAACGTTGTAACATTCCAAGTTACAATTTTCACATTATTTAAATGATTGAAATTATTTTGGCCTCAGGAAAAGCAATGGTCCCGGAGACCAGTAAGGGAAGGGGAATAGCACATCTTCTCAAGTCTACACCAAAGTGCTTAATCCGGCTTGGAGCCAGATAGCCAGAAGTCCCTGGGACATACAGTATGAATGAAGGCTTTGCGCAATCCTGGGCCCATCTTGGTTACATCATGGTTTTCTGCACTTGGCGATACTCTTCTATCAACAAGAGTCGAAATCCTGCAGAGACAATCTCAAGCCTATTACATCCGAATAATTATATATTCATGCCTACAAATATTATGCTACTACGGGGAGGCAACCCATAGTAGATAAATTAGCTAGGAAGAGGTTTTTACGCCCCAAAAACCCCCACCAAAAGAGACCAAGCCCAGAATAATTATCTGTTAATCATAATCCCGTGCAAATGCTGTGTCGTTTACCAGGTTATAAAATCCTTGAGAGGCACCACTCCTCAAGTGGGAATAGGATTGACTGCAAGGTCCCCAGTCTTGCAGGTACCCCGAAAGAGTCGAGGCAGCCCTTTGCAGAGGCCGTTGTCCGTAGATCTGAACCATACGCCCTGTCACAGTTGTCCTCCCAAAATAGAGAAATAGGTTTCCCTTTTATTACTTTTTACGCACGTCATGGCACCAGGCATATCTCGAGCGCCAAACATTTCATTAGCTGAAAAGAAGTATCTTAATCTATTTAGGATTAGTGGAGTATTAACCAATGACACAACACTTGATACCTAAATATTTAACTTACCTAGGTTAATTCCTTTTATAACTTTAAAAAAATTTTCTTCTAAGGTTAAATCTGTTCTTGGAGCCCTGGAGCAATGATATTTTATATAGGGGAAACACCCAGTTCTAAGTATATGATAATTAGTGCCATCAACTTCCCAGTTAAAGTGTGACATTGCAAACTGATCATTTTCAACATCTCTATATGGCAAAAAATATGATGTCCAATATGGAAGATTTCTTTGTCTCAGATGACATGATAAGACTTCAGAAGCTTTTGGCCTCTGAGATCCATTCAAATTTCGAAAGATAGCTTGTATTGCTAAAGAGTGGATCTTTTTCAATAGCAATTCCATTAACTACCTAAAATGTAAATAGTGCCATTGATAATAGTAATACAACAACATTTTTTTTTGAACATACAGAAAAGGAACTGAACATCAAACTCATAAGCAGCATACAAGTGATAAATAACTATTTTTAAAACATTTTAAAAGCTAAGCTGAATCCTTTGAGAGCCAGATTCCAAATTCAGCACCAGCCAATGCTCAAATCTGAATGGCCCAATAAAGTTTCTTTCAGAGAGCAGAGGATTCTTTTTGTTTTAGAATGCAAGAGAAACTTTTAAACAGACATTTAGTGCAGAACTTAAGAGCAGTTTTTAAAACTTTTAGTACAGAATTCAAATTTTTTGCATCCATGACTTGAATAGAACTTCCGATTTTGGCCTTTTTTCATTTAATTTACAGTTTCTTCAAGAAATGAATAATATTTTAAAAGCCTTTAAAAATCATGACTAAAATCAATAATTAACACTGATTTATCAAGGAAAATGGGCTACAATGGAAGTGTGGTTGATTTCAAAGTGACTTCTTTATTTGAAATATGCAAGAAATATTTTTGGATTCTGTTATTATCCTCTTCTGTAGAGCCAAGGAAGTAAAAAAACCTAATCCTTCCAAGAAAGTTACTCATATATAAGCATACAGAACCATTTTTCGATGGAGGGGGGGGGGAGGGGGTAAAAATTAAATAATCCTCCAGGAAGCAAGAGGGATTGGTTACATGTGGTAAACAATGCATTTTAATTTTCATCACCCCAATTTTCTAGTGGCATCTTTCAAATCAATCTTTAGGCAAAAAATCCAACCCTCATTAGTAAACATTTACAATCTAAAAAAAAAAATAAAAAAAAAAATAAAAGATACATTAAGACTGAAAACTCTGTAGATATGTTTCCAATCAGGAAAAAGTTGTAAATTTGATTTTTACTACAGTGCTGTTTACTATGATTTTTTATTGCTAAACCTGTTAAACAATAAATAATACACACAGCAGAAAAAAAGATAACAGACTGACTTCATAACAAATAAACAGGAATTTCACTTACATTAGCCTTTACAGAAACCATCACCTCTTGGCTATAAACAACACACTAGTAGAGAGTACCAAGGGTTAACTATATTTCTATTATGTTGTCTATCTACTGAAGTTAGTGTCCTCATGGTCAGTTACTCTAATACTGTGAGCTATTCATGAATTTCTGTCCAAAGTAGGACATGAATTTCTGTTCAAAGTAGGGAGCTGAAGTAGATATATAGTAAACAGTTGCTTACTACAGTTTAACTGTTTACTACAGTGCTGTTTACTATGATTTTTATTGCTAAACCTGTTAAACAATAAATAATACACACAGCAGAAAAAAAGATAACAGACTGACTTCAAAACAAATAAACAGGAATTTCCCTTACATTAGCCTTTACAGAAACCATCACCTCTTGGCTATAAACAACACACTAGTAGAGAGTACCAAGGGTTAACTATATTTCTATTATGTTGTCTATCTACTGAAGTTAGTGTCCTCATGGTCAGTTACTCTAATACTGTGAGCTATTCATGAATTTCTGTCCAAAGTAGGACATGAATTTCTGTTCAAAGTAGGGAGCTGAAGTAGATATATAGCAAACCTAAAGAATCATGATAATGTTTGTATGACTTAAAAAAAAAAATCCAAAAGAGGGCACAGTATAGAATATTGAAAAGGGCAGATGAATTAGAAGAAAAACACACAAAGATAACTTTTGATGCACAATTTTGTGGTAACTATACATGCATGTAGTTGCCAGGTGAGATGAAGAACACCTAATCCTGCTGCAAGGACAAGTAAGTACAGGAATATATAATGTAGCAATTCTGCAAGAGATGTGGATTTCCATGAGTTGACAGGTGTGAGGCAAAATTAAGCCAATTGAATGTGTTAGATAGGTGACATTTTTACTGACTGGACCCGAAAAGTGTGTGCACACAGTATGTTTTAATCTAGTTCAACTTTCCCCTCAACATATCTTCAAATATTTACTTCAATACCCTTACCCCTGGCAGTATTTGCTACAGCAGTAGTGCTAGCATGCCAATATTGCCTTTTTGGTGAAGTGATCAGTTCCCTCATCGTTTCCTAGAAGTTCCAAATTAATACACTCAGTCACTCCTGAGTTACACCTTTTTGAAAACCCATATACACATAACATGTTTTGATTTAGTTTCTGGATTCACATTTTAAGTTCAGGATTTATTCTTAAAAGTTTCATTAATCTATCTTAGCCTTACTACTTTCCAAGATAGCAAGAATCCCCTAACCTAGAATTTATCATACATTTGCCCATTAGGGGGAGGGGGTAAAGTTTAATGGTATGCCTTAAGAAATGGTATTAGTAAGTTACCTATTTTAGAATGTTTTAAGGTAACCTAGCCTAGTTTTCAGAAATTTAAAATGTATCCCTCCAGAGAGTGGTAATATTCTGCTAACACCAAATCATTTCTGATTTTACCTAGTCAAAAATGCAAAAATGGGCCATGCAATTCAATAGTTCAAAATGCAAAATTTTGCATCTTGGACATAACAACCCTCAGCACACTTATCATATTGATTGCAATATCATGCATGATTGCTGTGCTTATGCTTCTAATGCTTGCATATGCTTGCAGTTGCTTATCATGCTTTTTTTGTTATTATGCTTGCAGTTGCTCATTATGCTTTTTGTTCTAGATGCTTGGGTTTAATAGAACAATAATATGGTAGAACACTACATGGTGTCAGAAGATGAAAACAAAGCCACCAAGTATTGATTGGGATTGATTCAGCTTTCCTCAGTGATGAATAGAAACACTTTGAACAACATGTAAAACTCATGTTTCTGGGATTCCTGTCTGGAAAGACACAGGAAAGCAAGTGTGCCTACCTTTTCATCTTCTCATCTGGCCTTCCCATTACCAACAGTGTGTTTACCCAATACATATTCCAAAAACGTGACCAACTTGAAGGAGAAAGCATAGAGAAATACACCACAAAACTGAAAATTCTATTAGTGCTGATGAAATGGTTCGAGACAAAATAGTCAGTGGCGTCAGAGACAAATAAATGAGAGAAAGACTTCTTCTGGAAGGTGACACACTAACTTTGGTACTAGCTGTTAATAAATGTCGTTCCTACCAATTAACCCAGGCACAGCTAAGAATATTTGAAAAAGAAAATGTCCAGTCAGGTCTAATATTTCCAAATACAGTCAGGAAATACAAAGATGCACCTCCATCATCTAGAAAAACTAAGGAGTGCTATTTCTGTAAAGGTTCATACTCACCTAGCCACAACTGTCCTACAAAGGGCAAAATCTGCACTAAGTCCAAAAAGCTAAATAACTTTGAACAAATCACTTAATGCTGTGACTGAATACAAGAAGAGCCCAATTGACAACAGTGATGAAGATGACAACGTTTTTCTATATGCCATAGAAAAGAAAACCAATAAAGACAAGGACAAGGCTCTTATTACATTGGAAGAAAACTACTCCCTACCTGTGAATTCAAAGTTGACACAGGAGCACAAGCAAACATTTTACCTGCCAAGTATTTTGATGCCTTACCACATCAACCATCACTGAAACAAAGTACTCAGAAACTCACTGGCTACTGTGGATCCAAAATTCCTGTCAGAGGCATATGCCAGCTGAGCTGCAAGCACAAATCAAGCAAAGCTGAAACCTTACCATTTTTATTGTCAAAACTGATTCAGTGCCAATCAGCGTTGCCAACGCGGTACAATTGTACCGTTTTTGGTACAATTTAGAGGTTCCAGTTCCAGTTCAAAAAATTCGTAGCAGGATATATGAACTACCAATGAGTCCTTTCACCCCTTTGATTCTCCAGAAAGTGTCATAAGATACTTAGAAATTCATTGTCCTCAACTGTAACCAATTCTTCTTATCAGCTAAAACAAACCAATCATCCCAATTGAACTTCTTAATTCTTCTGATGGGTTGTGGGAAGTGCGGGTACTTGAGTCACCTTTCCCCAGCAATTTAAGACTTATAGGCCGGCCAGTACCAATACAGCTCTTCATCAGCTTCGCTCTCTTCTGCACTTTCCAGAATAAATGATGAATGGCCTCCTTTTTAATGACTTCATTATGCATAATAAACACTAATCAGTTAGACTCTTCTTTAAAATGTCAATAGATGACTTAAAAATCTTTTTATCCACGTTCCAAGGCAGGTTTAAATTCATGATTGCAGTGTAGGAATTAGGAATATTAGCCATAGAGCATAGGCGTTTAAGGGAAATAGTCTTTAAACTCAATGGCTGACAATCAAATAGGACATGCTGGATTGTTTCATCAGTTGCAAAGCAGACCCTGCCTAGAGGGGTTGATGTAGATTCCAATTAAATAACATACTATTGGAAAGAAGGGCACCTGATTTCACACGGTAATATAGCTTGTGTGTAATCTAGAATGAAAAGGAGATAAAGTCAATTTGCTGTGATTAACATTAGATCTTTGCCCAAAAATCACGTTATTTGAGGTCAGAGAGAGGGCTTGGGTTTAACAACGAAGCCTTGGCTGCTAGTAAATCGGCTGTATCATTATATTTGATGCCTTTATGGCTTGGAAAATGTTGGAAACAAATCTGGTTGCCTTTAGCCTGGAGGTTCAGAAGCTGTCTTCTAATGTTGAATAGGTCCTTATCATTGGCAGTTCTATTTTTTTTTTTGAGCAACAGTATTGCCGATTTGGAGTCAGAAAGGCAAAGAATTATGCTATAATTAAGGAGAACATCTAGGGCCAAGCGAATGGCACATAATCCAGCTGACAAAATAGAAGATCCCAAAGGTAGGGGTGAAAAAAGGTTAAGGTTCAGTGATGGGATACATACTCCTGCTCCAGCTCTCACACCCTAAACAGATCCATCTGAATAGATTTTCCTGTGATGGGGGTATAGCTTCGAAATCTGTTCAGCCAGAATAGTCTGAATCTCATGATTGGGAATTTGGTTTTTATTTATTGGAATAAGTTTGGGACTTACTTAGCTTACTTAGGTCCTCCTATGCCTGGGGGAGCATAAGGCAGCAACAGTGGTTCGCCACGACGACCTGTCCTGAGCCTTCAACCATAGCTCCTCCAACGAGGACCTCGCCAGCTTCGCCTCCTTCATTAGTGACCTGCCAAGGGTCATTTTCGGTCTCCCTGATTTGCGGAGACCGGGGGGTGTCCAACACCATGCGTCGTGCGGCAGCCTTCCATCCCCCATTCACACCATATGCCCCCAATACATACATCGCCGCTTTCTAATGAGATCAAGGATGGGGGTATGATTTGTCATACGATAGATTTCATCATTTCGTATTCTTTCCGTCCAATGTATATTTAGGATAGACCTTAGGCAATTATTGTCGAATGACTGGAGTCGTTGTTCTAGCTGAGCAGTGATGCTCCAAGTTTCGCAGCCGTACGTAAGGACAGAGAACACATTGCTATTATAAATTTTAAGCTTCAACTTCTGGGAATATTTATTATTTTTCCAAACATTTCTAAGGCAGCTTAAAGCAGACCCAGCCAATGTTATTCGGCACAGTATTTCTTTTTCGGACTTGGCATCTTGCTTAAGAATGCTGCCGAGATACTTGAACTCTCTCACTTCCTCAATTTCCTCGTTGTTAACCAAAAGTCCTTCGGCTAAGTCAGGTATGACTGCATTCGACATTGACTTGATCTTGTTAGCATTTATGGAGAGTCCGACAGCATTTGCCATACGACCGAGTTCATTAATGTTGCGTTGCATATCCTCTGGGTCGTGGGTAATAAGTGCAACATCGTCAGTAAAATCACCATCATTGAGTTCTCTCAGTGGATTTAATTGTAGACCGCCACTAAAACTGCATCCACGGAGAACAAAATATATCACTATGGCAAACAGTAATGGTGATAGAATGCAGTCCTGCCTTACACCTGACTGAACAGAAAACCACTCCGTTAGGCCACTCTCTGTCTGTACTGTGCACATGATATCATGATATAGCGCTTGGATTATATTTACAATTTTGGTCGGAATTCCATAATGCACTAAAATCTTCCACATGGTTCCGCGATGTATCGAGTCGAAGGCTTTGAGAAAATCTATAAATACTATAAGTAGCTGAACTTGCCATTAATTGGATTCATCCAGCAGGACTCTCAGGCTAAATATCAGGTCACAACATAATCTATTCTGGCGGAATCCGTGCTGCTCATCTCTCAGAACTTTCTCCACTTTACTTTGAATCCTGTTAAGAATTATTTGGCACAGGACTTTGCTGCCAACAGACTGTAAAGCAATACCTCTACAATTATCACACTTAGTCTTTTGTCCCTTTTTGAAGTGTTTTACAATTACTCCCTTCGACCATTCACTAGGGACTTTTTCTTCATCCCAAACACGGGAAAGAAGTTCAAATATGGGTTCGGCTAGGGCGCTTCTACCGTACATCAGTAATTCTGGTGATATGCCATCGTTGCCTGCAGCCTTTCCGTTTTTCATAAGTCTTTAGGGCCTCCTTGACTTCACTAAGCATGAGAGGTCCGGAACATATTCCGAGATCGAACAGTGGTTCTTCAGGGATATTTAAAGTAGTTGTGGGAGGCATCTGATTTAGTACCTCTCTAAAATGCTCTTTCCAGCGTCGGACTATGTCATCAGTCTGGGTTAATAAAATGCCATCTTTGCTTTCAACTTGGGTCGACGACGCCTTTGAAATACCCGCTAACTGCTTCGTTATGGCATACACAGTACGGCTATCTCCCCGTCTAGCGGCTGTCTCAGCCTGTTCGACCATAGTTTCGAGGTACATCCTCTTATCATCCCTGGTTGCTGCTTTGACTTGCTTATGGAGACGCTTGCACTGCGCTTTCAGGTTATCTACATATTCTCTAGAACAAGTCGTGCTATGGTCATACTTATCTACGAGGATTTTGAGTTGTGCCCTTTGATCAATAATATCACAACTACTTTCAGATATCCACTACTTTTTCTTCTTCCAGTCAACAACTTCTTGTGCGACCTCTTTCACGGTTTCTGCAATTTTTTCCCACTGACTATCAAGCGACACTTTGTCCCTTAGAAGGGAAAACTTGTTTGACAAAGCTGTAGTATACTTTTGCAATACGTTCGGGTCCTGCAATTTCCTCAAATTGAAGGTTTTCACTGGCCGCTGGGGCTTTGTCACAGTTTTTAGTTTCATCTTGAACTTGGCAACAGCAAGTTGGTGATCGGAATAGCAGTCGGCACCTCGGAAGGTTCTACCATCCTCTTGACATCGTCGCCTGCGCCTCGCAATTAGGATATGGTCAATTTCATTTTGTGTTACACCATCAGGCGAGTTCCAAGTATACTTGTGAATCTGTTTATGTGGAAACCATGTTGCGCCGACGATAAGTTCATGAGTAGAGCAAAAATTGATTAGTCGCACACCATTGTCACAAACTTGTGTAACAAAAAGAACCTGGTTATAGTTTTTTGCCATCTTGATCTGAATGATGTTGATCTAGAAGATAGTTTTCCTGTAAGACTCCTTCTTGAGACTTATAGAAGTTCAGCAATATGCAGCAGAAGATATTTACCGGGGTATAACTAAACTACTTTTTCAAGAAATTGGAGCTCCAAAGGCAAACCTAATAGGATTTGCCGCAGACAATGCGTCGGTTATGATGGGGGAACAAGGTGTTGTTTAGGCGAAGCTGTCAGAAGACTGTTCAAGTTTTTTTTTACTTCATGCCATTCCATTCACATATGTGCTAGTGCTGCCAGAAAACAATAGCGAAAAGAAATTGAAGATTTTTGTCAGGATATATACAGCTATATTTGTCACAGCCCAAAGGGCCAATGAGATATTAGAATTGCAAAAGTAAATAGAATTAAAAGAACATCGAATTTTGAAACATATAGCACCTTGGTGGTTGTCTAGACAAGCAGCTGTAGCTCAAAATTTGGAGCAGTGGGATTGCTTGACTTTATTCTTCCATGATGAAAGTCTTAAAGAGGACAACAAGCCGGGGAAGGCCACTGCTATACTAAAAAATTTGTTGTCAGTAGTTTTCAAGGCTTACTTTGCCTTCCTGGTGTAATTTTTGAAGTATATCGAAGACCTAAACAAGCAATTTCATGCAGAAGAAACCCAGATTCATATTGTCTATAATAGTTTTTCTGAAGTATACAAGACAATGGCATCCCACTTTTTGTTGCCTAGTTATGCCAAAGAAATTAATTCCTGCCTCATAAACCCACGTGACACCACCTACTACGTCAATGTCAAGGACATGGAATGTGGGGGCCGAGTGGAAGTGATTTCTGACAAAGGAAAGGTATCTCTATCTGCTGCAATTGAGTTTAAAAAAGAGTGTAGGAAATTTCTGATTGTCCTCTGTGATGAGATGAGAAAGCGCTTTTAAACTCCAGGTGTTCATTGGTAAGAAACTTCAATAGGCTTCATCCACGCTATGCTATGGGAGTAGAGTAAAATCAGCCAAACCTGGCACCACATCTGGCTCAGTTTCTGAATTTACTTAGTTACAATGACCTGGAAGATATCGTCCAAGAGTGGAAGAGATTACCCTTTTGATCTGAGCTTGGTACTTCGATTGACTCAGATCCAGCTATGTTTTGGACTTGGGTTTACAGGCAAAAGATGTTAATGGGTCTAAACGTTTTCTTCTGCTCGGGCGTTTCAATTTCAGCCTACTTGTTCTCCCACACGCTTCTGCTGCTGCTGAGCAATTTTTCTAAGCTGTCAAACTGAACAAAACCAGTATTAGAAATCGTTTTAGTTTTACCACCTTGAATGGGATGGGCTTCTCAGTAAAAAACGGATTGTCTCAAAGAACTGGAAACCACACTTAAAAATGGTTCTGCATCAAATGTGGAAAAACTGTGGAAGCGGATATGAAACAGCTGGGCTACAAGAAGAAACATCAAAAAAAATAATCAACTAGCACAAATGTTTGTGAACAACAAAATTTACAAATAAATTTCTTGTGGATTATTATCTCGATTTATCAGTAGTTGTACCGAACCAAACGTGCTCAAAATCCTCCTCAGGGCCATACTGTGGTGTTTCTTTTGTTGATGGTGAAGTTTTTTTCCCCACATTAGAGTGCAGACGGTCTGTTATCATAGTAATATCCTTTCTTGTTTAGATTAAAGCTTATTCCAATAGGCAATGCATAGAACTCCCCCTAAAAAAAAGTCCCCCCGATCCCACCCCAAATACTAATGAAATTGATCCCCATCCTCGCTGGTCAAGTTCACTATCACAAAGCTCACATGATAGCTCTAATTCTGAGAATAGGACAATGATCAGTGTAGGGGCTAATGTCACTATAAATGATAATAATGGGTTTCAAGAGGTCCCCTCTAAAAGCTCAAAAAAAAAGGAAAAAAAATCTCCCCAATCAAAAGTAATTCCCCTCCCCCTGCCCAAGATTCTCCCTCCCAAAACTTGGGAATTTACCTCAAAATTTCTCCTAATACCCCCTTTGAAATAAAAAAGATTACTGCAATAAGAGTTGCAATTTTCAAATTGTTAAAATCAATGTTTTCTCTTAACATTCACCGCGATGGATCTTGGCTAATAGCTGTCCAAGATCAGAAATCAGCAGATACAATAATTAGTCTAAAATCTCTTCTCAATATCCCAATTAATGCATCTAAATGGAACCAAAAACAATCCCCAACAAAGCAAGTATTATATAATGTTCCCCCAGAAATACCCATTCAGGAGTTAAAAGAAGGGCTCTCAGATAGGGCTGGCAACACAATCCCTGTTGAAGATAGCTATGACAATATACACCCTACATGGATAAAGAATCTCACCCCTTCATACAAACAGGAACTTCTAAATTGTTATAATCATGCTTGGGCTTCATCTATGTTCCCCAATATCTGGAAATGTTCGTCCCTCCTACCAATCCTAAAGAAAAATAAACCCAAAAATAACCCTGAGTCTTATAGGCCCATAATAATTACTCCTGTGATGGGGGAAATAATGAATGAATGGTTTTTATTTCCAATCATAAATAACACAAGGTTACACAACGGAGTAATGAAAAAAAGAAAAAAAAGAGAAAAAGAAAACGCAATAAGAGAAACAACAAGACTTCAATAACAATCTATATAAGCATACTAAACTCGTAATCAAACTAGCCTACGATAGCTCGGTACATATCATGATCAGGATTGAGCGAACGCCAAAATCGGACGAGTCGCTCAGTAGCTGCAGTAGTCGGGTCCGCAACGCTGTAATTTTTCGAAACTCTTAAATTTCTCTCCCTTGGCGCAACACTTAACAGATATTTTGCATACTTATAGTAAACCCTACAGACTGAGCGCTTATCTGATTCGGTGAAAATAGACCAAAACGGCGAGAGTGACAGAACATGCGGGATAACGAACACGGAATAAAGCCTTCCGAGTATATGGCGGTTATACATACGTTTGCAGGGTAGGAGTAGTCCGTATGCTTTGCGTGCCTTTTCTGAAAAATGCTCAACCAGTGCTTCACGAGTAGACCGCAGATATGAAGCGATCGGCAGTCCAAGGTAAGTGAGAGATGGCTTTGAGCTCACCGCAGTATCACCTAGGAGCACGCTAATCGGGGTCGAATCTTTCGCGTTGCGACGAAAAACAACTACTTCACTTTTGGCAGCGTTAAAAGCTAGTCCAATCTTAGCATATTCATTACTCAATATATTGTAATTATCCTCAACCCTTGAAACAGACCTACGTGCGTTAAGCATATCATCAGCGTAATTGATGAGCGACACGTCTATACCTAGATACATGCAGCACGTTTTGGCAGATTCTTGAGGGACGATAATACTGTTGTTGTATAGGAGAGGGGAAGTAATGGAGCCTTGCCGGATACCTTTACGGACAGGTATAACTACGGTGGATACCGCCATACCGCGATGAGTGGGGACTTTAATCTTCACTCTCAGTCTCCTATACATGCTCCTCCATACAACGACAACCGAACAGTTAACTCCGCGTTTGCAAGCAGAACTAAGTATATGTGCGTGGATACCGGAGTCGAATGCTCTACGTACATCGTGGCTTGCTAGAACAAGTGTATCATTATTATCGTGAGCACTGAGTAAAAGATTAGCTATCAACGAATGAACATGCTCGCGACTAGTACCACTCTTAAACCCGAATTGCGAATCGGGAGTATAACAAGCTTCACTTAGGTCACCAAAAACAAGCATTTCCATGAGTTTGCAGAATACCGGCGCAACAGTTATGGGGCGGTATGATGAACAGTTCCTGGGATCATTCCCTTTTTTGGGAACTGGTGTAACGACGCCAACACAGAAAACATCGGGGACAAGACCGCAGTTAAAGATCATCTGGTACATAAGAGCAAGGTGATTTAACACACTGTCACCCCCAATATCCAGATGCATTCCACAAATATTCTCATCACCTCGAGAATACTTCTTTTTCAGTTTAGATAGCATATGACGGATACTAGAGACAGTAACAACAAACCCGACACTTCGGTCATTTGACGCTAGGAGGGAGTCGAGCTCTTTTTCGAACTCTTCCTCGAGAGCCTTGTTCGGCGGTGAGAATTCGTCGGTGAAATATTTATTCCAATCACTTTCACTTGGCAAAATTTCTTCTTTGCGAGATTTCGGACTCCTTTTCTTTTTAATATACTTCCAGACTGCATTTGGGTCACCTTCAAGCACTTTGTAATTCTGGTCCATTAAGTCGGTTCGGCGTTTAGCAAGGGTCTTGGCGAACTTTCGCTTAGTATCTAGCCTGATATCATTCAAGACACCTTGACGAGGGCGCCCGCACTCGTTCCATAGTGTATACCAGAATTTAGATCGACTACAAGACTCGGACAACTGTACATTCTGAGACCACTGTGGATATTCACTTCCGATTCGAACTTTTCGTGTCGGAACTGCAGCCTTTTCGGTACAGCGTAGGGCATGTGTAATTTCTGCACAGTAATTGTTGAGGAGTATCTGCTTCTCATTATCGGGAACAGGCGAACCTTGCTGAAGCAGTTGAAATGGGACCTTTATCTTTTCAAGTATATTATCATACACGGACTTGAAAAGCGCAGAGTCGGGTTTTCCCCACTCAGATATTACCACCTATTTAGGGTGACATACATCGGGCGAGTAGGTTTATTAGTGACATAGACCATATTTAAGATAGGTAGGTGGTTGGAAGCAAAGATGCTTAATTTTACCCTACATTTTCCGTTTGTCTTCACATCTGCAGAGCAATGTATTGAGTCAAGGGAGGATACAGAGCCGGAGTTGTGTACATACGAGTAGTCCAGGTCATTTTCAAGTACACGGAGACTTTCACAGGCAGCAACCAGAACCTGAGTTCTCGGGCTGTTGTCGCACAGGTTACAGTTCATGTCTCCGGTTACAATGCATGACAGTTTTTGCGTAACACATCCGTCAACTGCTCCACAAATCTGTCCACAAGCAAAATTGAATCTTGCATCAGATTCATCGTCACGATAATCCGTGGGCATATATACACAGAATAGGGCTGTATCAGCAATTCGGACACCGACGAAGAAATCAGACTGCTTGTACAAGGAAGGATTAAGACTTCTGCGTATCAGTATTGAAATACCACCAGAGGTTCTATCTCTGCCAGAACGCTTTGCAGGAACACTCAATACGCTGGAGCTGTCATTGACCTCAAGAAGTTGAAGTCCTTCTGTTGTAAGAAAGTGCTCCTGTAGACAGACTACGTCATATTCTTGTACTAATTGCTCAACCAGAGGTAGTTTAGCCAGAACTCCACCATTCATGTTCCATGATACAACTTTAAGTTCAAGATTATTCATTGTTTTAACGCTTTCTGTGCTTCAGGGCATTTAAAACTGTAACAGGGATGGTTTGCCGAACCACATAGAGCACATTTGAGGGGGTTCTGGCAGGGATTGTCCTTTGAGCTGGAGTGTTTCCCAGCGCAACGGGAGCACTTTGGCGGATTTGGATATGTCCTTGCTGCGTCGCCGAAGCATTGACACTTGTAGCACTGGAATGGCATAAATTTGTATTCGTGATTCGGCAGCCGCTCATACCCAATCACGGGGGGAAACTTGATTGCACTCTGTAGGTCTTCACGCGAATCAAACTTCAGTTTGAATGACCTGGTTTTGCCTATTCCAGAAGCTTCGACACATTTCGACACTAAACTGCGCAAGTCCTCTTCTGAAATACTAGCAGGGACGTGGCGAATTATCCCGAAGAAAGAGGGGCTTTTTACTCTCGCGACAATGAAATTATCGGTACCTGTAAGAGCCTGTGAAATGGAATCAGTGGTCGCTGTGTTTATAACGGGAAAGCTCCAATCACTTTTAAGAGGCCTCAGTTTAACAGTGTCATTGCTGGTCTGTCCGCAAAGTCAAATCAAGTAGTCGTTCCGGGATTCGGGATCAGTCAATCCTTGGGGCGAATTTGTGAGAACTATGGCTTAAGTCTGTTAATGCTTTCCGTTGTTCTCTCGCGATTGATAGGGATTGCGCAGCTGGTACTCAGACTCGACGAAACTGTCGAACTATCGGCATAGCTCTCCCACTTGTCTCGTCAAAGTTGCACTTATTTTGCCTGGAATAATCGGTACGTCATCAGGTTGGTATAATACGAACCACGGGAGCGAAATATTTTTTTCGTCACACAGCTTAAAAACTTTCATTATGTCAATGACATTATCCGAACTTTTGTCTCTTGCAGTCACTCTCGTCGCATATTCGGCTTCATCCCAAATCACCTTTTTCACTTCCAATATATCCGCATCGGAGAAATGTGAAACCGCACTTTTGACAATACTGTCTATCGGGTTTCCAGCCTTCATCGCCCGCTCAACAAAGTTCAGTACAGCATTTAACACAAGCTTCACGCTCGCCATTTTGCTACGGAATGATTATTACGCAACCCGCGAGCAATTAAGGCTTTAAAGATTTAGCGGTAGATACGACCCGTGGGAAGTGCAACACACGAATCACCTTATCCCAGCAGTTTAAGGATAAAAAATCCCGCTAGTACTGTACGGCCTCTTGAATGTTCGTTGTTGCTCACTTCTGCACAGGCTATCTCCGAAAAATGCAGCCCGAATTTTATCGCCGAAAATGGCAAAATATGCTGTCTAAATTTGGCAGCTATGCAATATTTGGCAACTATGTAACTTCACTTATTCAGAAGAAACAGTGATGGCAACAAAGATGACGCTATATGAAAATAGCAGAATAGATGGCGTGCCAGTCTATATAAGAAAAAAAGAAGATAGTGCTGGTGAGAATACCCAGAGAGAAATACCTATACTAGGAATTATAGAAGGTCCCTCAACTACTACTCAACTAAAAATCTAGAATTAGAGTGTAAAAATCTATATGGAAATAACCTCAAGGTAATGCAGAATCTTTATCCCATTAAGGGCAAAGATGCAAACTCAGCTACAATAACTCTGTATATAACATAGATCTATTACCGATCTATAATGGAGAAAATGATCTATTACCGACTCCTCTGGTTTGTTGAAAAAAATAATATTATCCCTCACACTCAATCTGGTTTCAGGAAACACCGTTCCTCAACAGATGCTTTCATATTGTTAACAAATGCAATAAATGAATCATTCTCAAAAAATAATGTCCTAGTTGCAGCTTTCCTAGATTTCGAAGGGGCATATGACAATGTGAACCACCAAATCCTTTTAAATAAATTTGCAAACCTTGGACTACCCCCCAAGCAAGTATCTTTTATAAAATCTTTCATAGAATTGCGAACTTTCATTGTTTGTGTAGGTTCAGCCTCTTCACTCCAAAAGACAATAACCAAAGGCCTTCCTCAGGGAGCAGTCCTCAGCTGCCTCCTCTTTGCCCTATATCTCTGGGACATGAACCTCCCCCACACGAATCTACATTATGCTGATAATCTGGTACTATGGTCATCTGGCAACACCTTTGAGATTGCAGAGTCAAAGCTGCAAAAGTCACTTTTCCAATTTGAAAAACTCTCTCAACATTCAGATTTACCCATTGCACCTACCAAGTCTAAAATAATCCAATTTCACCGAAAGCGAAATCATGTTAATGCAAGACTAACTCTAAATGGAACAACTATTTCAGAAGATAATCATATTAATTACCTAGGTCTCATGCTTGACCAAAAACTTAATTTCCACCTCCTCATTTCAAACACAATAAAAAAATGCTATAGAAAAACAAGTATACTAAAAAGACTTCTTTCCACACCCTGGGGAAGTAAAGGAGAAAACCTTACTCCAGTTTTATAAATCACATATAAGACCCCATATTGACTATGGGCTCATCGTCTATGGTGCATGTGCAAAGACCCAGATGCAAAAAATTGAAACAATACAAAACAATATAATACATCTCATATTTGGTCTTAGGAAACCCACAAGCACCAAGTTTCTGCTTATGGAGAGTGGATTAACAACAATAAGGGAGAGACGTAGCTTCCTCTTGATAAAACATCTTACAAAATTTGAATCCAATAGCTCACACACCCTACATAATTGGCTAGGAAATCCAACCATGTATAGAGGCATTGCAGATGAGTATGCCAATATTCAGAAGAAGTTCCCTGTACCCATAAAGTCTATTGCACCTACTTTCCCCCAATCCCCTCCAGGGACTTGGTCAATCCCCGTAATAAATACTGATTTCTCAAAGTGGACTAAAGATTTAACCCCTATTGCTTTTGTCCAGAAGAAATTCGCTGAACTTAATATAATTACTTATAAAAACCATTTCCAAATCTTTGTTGATGGGTCCAAAATGAATGAGAAGGTAGCAAGTGGTGCTTTCCTTCCTCTCCTGAAACTTGCACTGAGTGAGAGATTGTATAATAATGTATCTATAATATCTGCTGAGTTAAATGCCATAATCATCGCATTAGAACACCTTATGGAAAATAAACCTTTGATTGCTAATTCAAATAATATTGTAGTTTATTCTGACTCTTTATCAAGCCTTGATCTGCTGTCTTCAGCTCCTCAGTATAAGCTGGATATTGAAACTTATCATTGTCTTAGTACTATAGATAATCTTGCTTCAAGTGGCATAAGAACTTATCTTCAGTATATTCATAGCCACTCTGGTGTAAGTGGTAATCATCAGGTTGATGAAATAGTAAAAAATGTTATAAATATTGACCAGCCAAGTGGGAGACCAATCCCCATTAGAGATATTTACCAATGGAGACTATCAGATATTATCTTTGATAAGAAAAATCCTACTATTTCCCCATTTCCCAATAAGTATTTTTCTAAAATTTATCATAGAATTCGTTCTGGAACAAATGGACTAAATTTTCTTGCATTCTTGTATCAGTTTCCTAATTCAAGTGGTTCAGTTTCCCTGTCCCCTCTTTGCAGGTATTGTATTATGAATAATGAAACAATTGACCATTTGAATGTAATATGCTGACGTCTGCACAGCATACCTTGCATTGTATACTGTTAAAGTGCTTCAAACACCACAAAATCTCACTATCAGCCAAGAGCCTAGCCAAGTATACCTGCACACAGAGCACAGAAATCGAAATCTATCATCTTATATTTGAACTCCTTGAGTCGAAAGACCTAATGAAAGATATCTGAGAATATCTAATAAATAAGAGACAACCAAGCCAGTAGCTCTGTAGCCCCCAGAGTGAAGCAAAAGGAAAAGGGCTAAATAGTATCAACTGAAAAGCCCGCCTGCTGTGAAAAAGAAGAAGAAATGTTACAATTTTACTACTTTTGTATGGTTTAAGCTGATTTTTTTCTGTGATTTTTTCTGCTGATTTTTTTTTAATTTTTTTTGTGAAATAGAAGAAGAAGAAGAAGAAATATTTCTTTTTTTTGCTTCAAAAACCACAAAATCTCACTATCAGCCAAGAGCCTAGCCAACTATACCTGCACACAGAGCACAGAAATCGATATCTATCATCTTATATTTGAACTCCTTGAGTCGAAAGACCTACTGAAAGATATCTGAGAATATCTAATAAATAAGAGACAACCACAACCAAGCCAGTAGCTCTGTAGCCCACAGAGTGAAGCAAAACGAAAAGGGCTACATAGTATCAACTGAAAAGCCCGCCTGCTGTGAAAAAGAAGAAGAAAGTTACAATTTTACTACTTTTGTATGGTTTAAGCTGATTTTTTCTGCAATATAGTCAAAATACTTCTGTTAAATTAATTTAGTTCTGATTAATAGAATCGACCAAGAACTTAAGTAAAATGACCAGTGAATTATGTGGTCAACATGTAACTCGCCGGTGGGTAGCCTAGTCTGTGGACCTATGGGAATCTGTGGTGATAGTCACTTTCATGGCATGATTGCTGATGTTTTTTTAGCTTCTGGCGCTCGTTACTCATCCTATAGGTGGATTATAAGCTGTTGACACTACGTTATTGGCTTTCTGACTTTATCCATTATTTGACTTAATGCCAAAAATTTCAAAAAAAAGGATTAATCCCAACAATCAGCTTCAAGAACGCTTTCAGAAAATTTTACTGAAACCTTCTTCTAAAATGCTTTTAGTGGTTTGGTACTGCTATATTGTCAAGCTGAGAAAGTCTATAGAAGCATTCATCATATTTCAAGCTACTGCCTTCGGTACATTTTTCCAGCTCTTGCCCTAAAACTTTTCCTCAGTTTTCAGCAAAATCAACTAAACATAACTACCGGCTAGCGTCACAAAGCAACGCGAGTGGCGAATTTTTAACCTACTGTTCAGATGGTACAAATTTATCTCTTGTGGTACAACTTCGACCGGATAACTGGTACAATTTATCTCAAAGCATTGGCAACACTGGTGCCAATTCTTGGATTCTTGTCAAGCATTGATCTGAACATAGTGAAACTTGTCTTGAATGTCAGTAAAGTTGAAGAAAAGACTTGCAACATCCTGCATGTATTTGACAGGACAAAAGTGGATGATATAGTTGGCAACTACAAAGACGTTTTCCAAGGAATAGGAAAGCTAGATGCAGAGTGCCATTTGTACCTGAAGGACAACACAGTCCCTACAGCATACCCAGCAAGAAGAATCGCATCATCACTTTGAGGAAAGCTAGAAGCAGAACTTAATCGCATGGAAGAACAAGGTATAATTGAAAAAATCTCCAAACCAACTGACTGGGTTAATTTGATGGTTGCTGTAGAAAAAAGGATGGCAGTCTACAAATATGTATTGACCCTGTTGATTTAAATAAAACAATCCAAAGACCATTGCACCATATTCCCTCCCTAGAAGATGTCACATCCAAACTCCATGGAGTAAAGTATTTGAGCAAGTTGGATGCAAGATCAGGGTGTCAGTCACTAGTCTTAGATGATGAATCTGCAGATCTAACCACATTCAACACCATCTTTGGCAAATACCATTTCAAACGGATACCATTTGGCATCATATCAGCCCAGGATGAGTTCCAAAGAAGAATTGAAGAGGTTTTTGAGGGACTAGACGGTTTTGCTGTCATCATTGATAATCTTCTAGTTTTTGGGTCAACCATTGAGGAACATAATAGGTGATTGACAGCTATACTAGAGAGAGCAAGAGAAAAGGGCATCAGATTCAACAAAGAGAAATGTCACTTTAGTGCAACAAGTGTGACCTACTTTAGACATGTTATTAGTGAACAAGGAATGCAGCCAGATCTTGACAAACTCAAAGCCATCAACAACATGTGCACGCAAAAAAACACTCGAAGAACTTGCAACCCTGTTGGGAAAGTTAAACTACTATGCAAAATACATTCCAAACCTATCAACACAGAACAAAATCCTATGTCAACTCAGCAAATCCACAAGATTTACTTGGGCAAAGGAACACAACAGAGTCTTGAAAAATATCAAAGATTCAACAGTCTCAAACTTAGCACACTTTGACTACTCATGCAAGTCAATTGATCTCACTGTGGATGCTTTGTCATATGGTCTAGGAGCATATATCTTGTCAGACGGTAATGTCATTTCATATGCATCATACTCTCTCAGCAAAGCTGAACAGAAATAGTCACAACTGGAGAAGGAGCTATATGCAATAGTATTTAGTTGCAAGCACTTCCACCACTTCATATATGGCAGGCATGTAAAAGTAACAACAGACCAACATCCACTTGAGACTATCCTCCAAAGTCCACTTCAAAAAACCTCTGCCAGAGTCCAACAAATGATGCTCCAGATTCAACCCTATGATCTGGAGTTTGTCTACAGACAAGGGATCGAAATTACAGCTGCAGACACACTATCAAGGCTGCACCTCCCTATTGTTGACAAGAAGCTCCATAGAAAAATCAAAGTGTATGTCCACCAGATTGTATGTTTTCTTCCTGTTTGTGATACAACACTTGAGGAAATACAACTCCGCACCAAGGAAGATGAACACCTGATTGGTCTCAAGGAAGCCATCCAAGCTGGGTGGCCCAGCTCACAAACAATGTGCTACAAATTTTCTTGCATACCGGAACCTTCAGCACGAATTATCATATATGAATGGCATCATGTTCAAGGGCGACAGAATTGTTATTCCCCTGAAGATGAAACCCAACATCATCAAGCAGCTCCACACCTCACAGCTCCACCAAAACAACGTGCCACAATGCTTTTTTACTGGCCAAAGATGAACAGTGACATTGAAGCCCTAATCACAAATTGTCCAGCCTGCCAGAAACACAGCCACAACAATCAGAAAGAGCCTCTGATAAACTCACAGATTCCATTAGCGCCATGGCAGCAGGTAGCCTGAGACATTTTTGATTGGAACAAAGGAAAATACCTCATAACAGTTGACTACCATAGCCGTTTTTTTGAAGTTGACAGGCTGAGGAACTTAACGTCCACTGAATGTCTCCAACAAACTCAAAACACATTTTGCCCAACATGGCATTCATCATACCATCATGTCAGACAATGGAACACAATACACATTCTCAGAGTTTAAACAATTTGTAGAGGACTGGGATGAAAAACACAAGAAGTCTAGCCTTATCTACCCTCAGTCCAACAGGTTGGTAGAAAAGGCTAATCACACATGCAAGAACATCTTTACCAATGCAACTAAAGGTGGAGATGAGTCATACCTGGGTCTCCAAGAATACAGGAGCACACATATAGACAGCTATGCCCCTCCTGTGCAGCTACTGATGAGCTGCCAATTATGCTCCACCTTACCTCGCACAGAAAAACACCTGTAGAAACAGGTTGTTGCTACCAACAAATGACTTTTGAAGAGGAAAGAGGCACAATCAAAACAGAAATTGCAGCATTACAAACATGCCAAGTCTCAGCCCACACCCCATTCAGGTGACATTGCGGCTTACCAGAAACAAACAGATAGTCAGTGGAGCACTGCCACCATCATAACGCCAGCAGCTCGCCCCAGATCGTTCCATATTGCAACCAAAGCTGGAACCATCCTACAGAGGAATTGGAAGCACATATCAAATACCTTGCCATTGACCCATGTACAAAGCAGGCATTACAGTGGGCACTACCATTCCATCAGTGATCAATCCAACATCTGACTTACCTTGTACAGATGCAACACTGCCTACAGCATCATCCAACATCAACTCACCCAACAGAATAACCCTGCCCCATGCCACCAACAGCCCAAACCCAATTAAAGATAGCACATCAGCACAGGCACCAGTGACCCAAACCAGATATGGAAGGCAAATTAAGCCACCAATCAAACTAAACTTATGACCTTACCCAACTCTCAAAAGAAGAAAAGTGGTATGTATATAGTGTATATATTGCCTGGTGAGGAGTGAGCCAAGCGCCTTCTCCCAGATATGTTTGCTAGCAGTACCACATGCTTAGCTCCTTATTGTTCTTGTCCATGTTGTAGAGGTCCAGGAGAAGCAAGTCTAGAGCCTTCTCTTGTGGATGTTAGTAACAGTACCAATAGTTCATCCTCCACTGGCTGTAAGCAATGTTAATCTTGAATTATAGAAGAAGGAGGATGTAATATCATGCATGATTGCTTTGCTTACGCATCTAGTGCTTGTATATGCTTGCAGTTGCTAGTCTCCGAAGCCGCGCCACGCCGAAATGACGGCGGCAAATGTGTGATTCAGTATCGGCGGCGGCGCGCCACCAGACGCGCCGAAATTTTTTTGGCGGTGCGCCGCCGATTTTAGACCGGCACGGCGCCACGGCGCGCCGATTTTTCTGATTAAAAATAATGATAAAAATTCCACTTCACCAAGCACGTTCAACCTTGATTTTAGTAAGGATTTTTAAATGGTTGGCTAAAAACATACAAGAACAATATGACAAAACAGGAATTTGTTGGGCCGTGCAGAAAGTGTTTATGTTCACCGTTGATCAGACCAAGTAGAATTCTCATTTTTAGCCACTAGACCCAGGGAAACCTATGATGTGTTTATGTTTAACATCGCATTGTTCCTATAAAATCCCGTGTTTAGTTATTTCCTTCTTGTTAATGATTTGGGCTAATGTGTTTATAACTTTCAAATTTTTAAGTTCAAACATCTCCTGTTCATCAAATACATACAAAAAGGAAGTGAAAAAAAAAAAAAATAACAACATCAAAAAACACTGTATACAAATCAGATACCATGGGTTAACAACACCAACAATTTTAAATCAACGGTTACATCACTTCAGTTACAATTGATGTAACAAAAGTGAGTTTGTTCACTCTACCTGGAGCCATTGATCTTTTTGCAGTCACTACCAGTCCTGTCGTGCTAAAAAGCCGTTTAGCTGGGGCACATGTGGTCGGTACAGCCAGAACTTGACGAGCGTAAACTGCCACTCGCGGGATCTGATACTAGTATTGAACCTTGGGGTCCCACAGAATGCCGCAAATGGGCTTCTTCTTTGTATCTGCTGAAATAAGTTGTTTAATAAGGGAGGACAAACCTGCACCTTTACCAGAGGGCTCTTGCGCCCTACACTACGGGGAGAACTAAACTGCACCTTTACCCTCTTTTCTTGTCAACACGAAATAGCCCTTCGAAATTATTTTCTGAAAGAAGTGGCCAAGCTATGATTTTTAATGTCAAATTTTAAGGTTACTTCAACTTCAGTATGATTTGCTCGCTGTGCAAAAAAAATGTAATTCATTTCTGTGGATATGTTCCTATACTAGCTCTAGATTATCTACCAAGCAGGACACCACCACAAATCAGCATCGATAAATAAATGAAACCCAAAACGAACAAAAATAACAATAAATAACTGAGTCAAACTCAAAACGAGCAGAAATTAACATAAGTTGGGCTCAAAATCCCTAGCCTATGCTTTCCCAAGGCCAGAACATAATTTTCACTTTACTGAAAAAATATAAATGTTTTTACTTTTATAACTTTAAATCAAATAATATTATCATTTTGATTACTAAATATCAGTATATGTATATTAAACTGACAATGCATATTCATTTGTATTTTTGTCAGTAAAGTACAAATTATGTTCTGGCCTTGGGAAGGCATAGGGGTTTTAAGCCCAATTTATGTTAATTTCTGCTGGTTTTGAGTTTGACTCGGTTATTTATTATAATTTCTGCTCGTTTTGGGTTTCATTTATTTATCGATGCTGATTTGTGGTAGTTTCACGCTTGGTAGATTATTTGATTTTAACTTTGCTCATTTTTGGTTTAATGGAGTTCTTTACTTTTCTTTGAAAAATCTTATTTTTTGGAAACAGTTTTTTTAATTAATTTCTGTTCGCTTTATATTGACATAGTCTTTTCAGGGAAAAAGAAAATCATACTTTAAATCTTTTCGTTTTTTTAAGAATTTATAGTTTGGCCTGCTATTTGTATGCTGGAAAACAATTTTCAGAAAAATTTAACAACATAGACCCTTATAAAAATCTGGACACAAATAGTAGTGTTTAATTTAGTCTCATACCTCCTCTAGTTGAGCTGAAATGGAAAACTTGATAACATTCGCAAAAATTTTTTTTTACTTTCTTTGATAGCTTGGATACACTTACGCTATTTTGATTTGGTCAAATTTTAAGAGCAGAAGAAGCCCTTAAAGTTTGAACATAATACCCTCAGTCTTTATTGATATATTGCTTAGATACCCTTTTGGTATTTAGAAAAAACAAAGTGATTTTTTATTAAATCTTACGCAAACTTTTACTTTTTAAACAAAAAGGAATATGGGGGGTTGGGCTGGGTTGGGGGATTAGTTTACCTCCAATCACTTTTGACTATTAAAAAGGACATCAGCCCTTTCTATTTTCAATCGAATGAGCCCTTTTCGAGGTTCCTACGACAACTCCTTCGATACGAAGTGCCCTGGTCTAAAAAACAACAACAACAAAAAAATGATACATTATACCCTCATCGATCTCTACTATAAAAATGTCAAGCCTTCCAATCACTTTCGATTATTAAAAAGGGCACTAGGCTTTTCGATTTCCAAACTAATGATCCCTTTTTGAGTTTCTACGACAACGCTTTCTATAAACACCGTATATGCCCCCAGGGCATAAATTATAACCCTTACCCTAAGGGCTGTGAGGGTGGTTGTCATCCTCTAAGACCTAATTTCCAGAACTTTCAACTACGTTAAACAAAATGGCTATCTCAAAATTTTGATTCTATGTGTTTCGGGAAATGGTGGGCGTGGAAGGGGTGTTAGTTGTCTTCCAATCATTTTTGACTATTAAATAGGGCACAAGCCACTCCAATCTCTAATTGAATGAGCCTTTTTCGAAGTTTCTACGACAACTTCTTTGATATGAAGTGCCCTGGTCTAAACGAAAAAATAATAAATAATACATTGTGCCAACATCGTTCTTATATACCTCCAGGGTATAACTACAAAACCCTTGCCCTAAGGGTTGTGGGGGAGTAACCTCCTCAAAAAACATATTTTCTCTCGGGAAATCAGTTACTCTGAACAAAATGGCTATCTTAATATTTTGATTCAATGTGTTTGGGGAAACGGTGGGCTTGGAAGGGGTGTTAGCTGCCTTTCAATCACTTTCGGCTATTAAAAAGGGCACTAGCTATTCTAATTTCCAATCGAATGAGCTCTTTTTGAAGTTTCTACGACAACTCCTTCGATACGAATTGCCCTGGTATAGAAAAAAAAAAAAAAAAAATAAATAATACATTGTGCCAACATTGTTCTTTACATAGACAACTCGATTGCGCTGCCTATGACAACATCCTGAATTGCCTAATGCTCTTTTACCTACCTCTTTTCATTCGAAAAATCAGAAAGAAAAATGAACAGAATTTTAAATTGGAAGGTAGAATTTTTGTTTCAAGAAAAATTTCTTCTTTTCCTTCCTATGAACCGATATACATGGCGAGCCCAAGATGACAGTATTTATTTTTAAGAAACAGAATAGCCGGGATGATGGTTGAAGCCCGGAGGTCGATATCGATAACCAAAAAAGAGAGAAAAAAAAAAAAAACGGCGGCGTATTAGTGACGCCGCCACCAATAGAATCAGCGGCAGCATCAGCGCGCTGATGCAAGCTCGGCGGCGCGCCGCCGTTTTTTTTTCGGCGGCACGCCGCCGACTTTTTGGCGCAGCTTCAGGGTCTAGTTGCTTATCATGCTTTTGTTGTTATTATGCTTCCAGTTGCTTATTATGTTTTTTGTTCTAGATGCCTGGGTTTAATAAACTAATAATTTGGTAGAACACTACATTAAGGGTGAACAACTTCAAGCAGTAAGTAAAGGGGAGAACCTAGGAGTTATTACTGATAACAAATTAAAGTTTCATAGCCACATGCAAGCACAGGTTGCTAAGGCTAATTGAACCTTTGGGCTTATTAAGCACATATTTATCACAAGACAACTATGTGTGGTAAAGAAAGTGGACACAGCCCTTGTCAGTAGGAACTGTCCATGTCAGGACCGTCCCCCCCCCCCAATAATGAGGAGAAAAATATTATTATGTATCCCATGTCCCTTGACTCTCCAGTTATGGACCCCTCTTGCACCCTAAATAAAAATGCTGGAGATTTGCCCCAGCCTTCTTGTAATTTTAGAGATTTGTATTACTAAGCTATGAATTATGTGAACATACCACTCAATATCTTTTCTTATGCCCTTCCTGAATATAACAGCTGTTTTACTTAGAAATTCGATTTTAAGCCCTTCATGGACTCTTAATGATCCTCTTTTCTCTTATTTTTGGCTGTAGAAAAGATTAAAAACAACAATTCGTATGTCATAATATGCAGAATAATTGTAGTTAACACATTCCAACTGCAGATCCCCTATACTTTATCCCCCCCCCCCAAAAAAAAAATGTGCAAATATATAACCCAAATTATATATATCCCATGGTTTCTAGTTCTTGATTTCATCACAGTCAATTCAATTTAAAGGGGTGTAGGTTTAAACAAGAGTGATGCTAATGGTTTAAAGTAAACAGGGCAATTTTTAAAAGATTTATACACTGTTTATTCAATTGAATTGTTATGAATCAATATCTGTGGATTCTATGACTTTAACAAAATTTAATTATCATTAAATAATATGTTTTTAACCAATATTTCAATTCTTTCCTATGGCCAAAAAAAAGAGAAAAAGGTATCATCTTTTAGGGTCCATTAAGGGCTTAAGGTAGAATTCTAGGCAACCTACTTTTTGCTATCTTGGAAAATGGTTAGGTTAGAAAAACAAAACATTTAGTAATGAATCAGGGGTCAAAACATATTCTAGGAGGGTATTACCAAGCTACTATGTTAGCCCTCTTCTGATTTCTATGTCTTAGAAACTTGCCTATTGGAATTCTGACAAAACAATATCTTAATTTTCAGTTTTTTTGTCTCTAGTTTTGGTTTTGAAAATGCAATTCCTATTATTTGAGTAGAATTTTAAGCCATATCAATGAGTTCTTTCTAGATTTAGGACATGTATTTGCAGATCTTTGAAAACTCATAAATTGGGACTATGCAAAGTTGTGAAGCTGAAAACACTTTTTATTTACTTTATTTAAGCAGAATATCTATTTTGTAACATTTTTTGAAGGTCATCAAAGATCAATACCCTCTAGAAGGAGAAAGAGTGGAGGTAAGAACTTTAAAACACCTTCCCAGAACATACTTTAGTTTGTAGATCCATCCCTGAAAGTTTCATTTTCCAGACCTAACCACTTTCCCAGATAGTAAAAAGTAGCCTGTCTAGGATTTTACCAGCCTTAAAATTTAATTTTTAGGTAAAACAAATATTGTATTTGGAAACAGCAAAAAAAGGCACCAAGTGGTAAGTTCCTCTAATTCATAGCTCAGTAAAGGAAATATCTCTGAATTTACTCCTCATCTCTCCTGAGCTACACTAGAGGCCATAGCAAAAAAACTGGTTGGAAAGAAGAAAGCAGACAAAACTTCTTTTTAGTGTTAGAATAGTAGAATGAGTTGACAGAACAGACAGTTCAGACCGCCATTATAGACTCATTTCCATATGTTTGACTACAAGCTTAATTGGGAATTGAAAGTCAACTGAAGTTGTCACACTACCACTAGCAGGGGTATAAGCTTATATAAGACTCTTCACATAAGAAAACATGTTAAAAAACAATTCTTACTTCATAATATGCAGAATAATCATAGTTAACACATTTTAAATGTGAAGAACCTTTATCTTCACTTCTTTCATTGTTTTATATTTTTCAAAAAATTTCTGAAAAATAAGAACTTCTGAAAAGTAATTTTTAAATACAAATTAAACACCATCAGTACTATCTTATTATTTCTTGTATCATATGTTAACAGAAAAATAGTGAGAAATTAGGTTCATTTAGGTTAGGCTAGGTTAAATGGTGGTTGGGCATTTGTTTGAGCATGTTTTTCAGGACTTAGAGAATAGACAAAAAATTTAGGGTTCTCCTTATGCAAAATATGTACACTATGATTATTCTGCAAAACTTTTAGTAATGAATCCAGGGTCAAAAATATAGGTAAATTTTTACCAAATCATACTATTGACATACAAATAAAGTGAATATACCACTTGATGCCTTTTTTATGCTCTTTCCAAATATAATAATCATTTTTGTCAGAAATGAATTTTACCCCTACCCCGATATATACCAATTCAGGGTATATATTTGCACCGTGGGGGGGGGGGGCAAATTTTATTATTGATGTAAATGGGAGGTAAGTTTAAACTTTACCCCTACCCCCCTAATGTGCAATTATATACCCAGAATTGGTATATAGGTGTGGGGGTAAAATACATTTTTGACAAAAATGATTTTTACATTTGGAAAGAGCATTAACATGGCATTGAATGGTATATTCACTTTGTTTGTAAGTCAATAATATGATCTGGTAGAAATTTACCAAAACATACCCTGGGAAGGTATTGCCAAGCTTCTAGGCTATGTTAACCCTCTTCTGATTTATAAGTCTTAGAAATTTGCCTACTTGACAGGTTTGTAACCTAGGCCTAATGGAATTTTGACAAAACAACATTTTATCCTAATTTCCAGTTATCAATTTCTTTTCCTCTGGCTTTAGTTTCTGAAAATGCAATTCTAATTATTTCAATTTGAGTAGAATTTTAAGCCATATCAAAGTTTGTTTTTTTTTAATTTGGGAAATGTATTTGCATATCTTTAAGACCTTATAAATTGGGACTGGGCAAAGTTGTGAAGCTGATAACAGTTTTGTTGTACTTTATTTAAGCAGAAGATCTATTGGTCAATATTTACGAAATCATATTATTGACTAAGGACTAAAGTGAATACACCATTTGATGTCTTTTTTTTATGCTGATTAAGAATATAATAATCATTTATTTTGGACATTAATTTCTGCCCCCCCCCCTAAATAGGCAAGACCCAATCCAACCAAACCCGGCATCGGCAGATATAGGGGGGGGGCTGAAACTCATTTCCGATAGAAATGCTTATTATATTCGTAATCAGCATAAAAAAAGGCATCGAATGGTGTATTCACTTTTGTCCTAACTCAATAATATGATTTCGTAGATATTGACCGATCTATTTTGCTAGGTTTCACTTTTTTAACATAAAGATTTTTAAAGATCATCAATGGTCAGTGCCCTCTAAAGAGAGAAGGATCAGAGGTAGGTACTTCCAAATAGTAGCCTATACCTTCCCAGGACATACTTTAGGTGGTAGGCTTAGTACCATCCTTAAAAGTTTCATTTTCCTATCCTAACCCCTTTCCAAGATACTGAAAGGTAGCTAAACTAGAATTTTTCCTTTCATGGAGTCTGCAACCAGAATTTTACCAAATTTCGAAACTGAAATAAGAAGCTAAGGCAGTAGCCTAAGTCAAGGCTAGCCTAACTCCGAGTTGGGATTCACAATTTGCCCTATTGAGCATGGGAAAGACAAACTGACCTTGAATAGTAGTGCCAGGATACAATAGGTAAAAGATGATCCAAACGTAACTGCCAAAAACGTCCTAGATCGAATGAGACGACAGATGGCTTTTTGCATACTTTTCAAAACAAGGAAAATGGGTCAAGCATGCTTTGATTTTGAACTATTTGGCCATTTTTGCGATATCTTAAAACATAAATTTTTAGTTGCTGCATCAAAGTGCTAGAATTTTATAGCTCCCAGATTTTCGTTCTTTACTTTATCAAAAGAGAACATTGAAGAGAGAACTTTGATGACAATATTGTTGAAGTCCTTAGTCTTTAGTATTGTGTACTAAAGTCCTTAGTAGTTTGGAATGAACTGAAGATTTTTCATAGTGGTTTAAACAGTATTTAATGATGTCATACATCAGGCAGTTGCCATTTGACGACTTTGTTAATTTATTTGACGACAAAATGGACAAGATCATTGAGTCTCAGGCTGAATTTTCCAGTAAATTAGACTCGATTTCAGCGGAAATTGTGTCATTAAAAAGTGATACAATGAAGCGTGATTCACGAATATGTGAACTTGAATCTACGCTAAAAGATCAGAAGCTCTAGAAAAACTGCTGCTCGCTTTTGAAGTAAAACACCGAAAGCTTAAGTTGTGGATTCATTGCTTAACGGATGAAAAATCTAACGAAACGCCAGAAACTATTATGAAAAACCTTTTCAGGAATAAGTTATGTATTGCTGAGCCAGTAATGATAACTAAGTGCTATCGTTTTGCTTCCCGCTCTGCAAATATTACTGACTCCCACCAACGTAAAAGTAAGCAAAAACAGGTGAAGCCAGTGCTTTTATCACTAGGATCGGAAAATGAGTTTCAAGTGGTAATGTCGAACGTTGGTAAACTAAAGGCGAGTGGCATAGCTATTTGTAAGGACTTGCCACTTGAATTGAATATGCGAAGAACTGAGCTGTTGACTAAGTCACGTGACATGAAAACGATAGGTGAAACAACGTCTTCTAGGGTCCGTCATAAAGGTACGGACATATAGCTGGAAACTAAATGATCTTTTTCATCTTTGTGGTCTTGCGACTAATTACATCTGGCTTGCATTAATGAAGAAGTTGCGACAGTGATTTGAATCTATATTAATTTTCCGGGAATGAAAAAAAAGGAGAAAAAAGAGACTTAAATGGTTCTTGCCTTAGCGTGCTTTTTGATCTTTCAATTCTGTGTGATTGTTTTCATGTTTTTCGTCTTTTCTGTTTAGTTCTAGTTTTGACAAAAAAGCTCTAGTTTTGCTTGTTTGTTCTTTCTGCAGCTAACAATTCAGATGTTGGGCCTCCGAGTTTGGTAAGCCAAATGACTGCATCGCTGCTGTTTAATTGGAATCTGTTCCGGCAGCCTCCTTGCTCCTCTCATATATAAGAATCAAAAACTTGTTTTTGAATTTTTTTCTTTAAGGGTTAATGTTGATCCGGGACCATGACATTACTTTGAAGAGACGCCCCCATCTGTTTAATATCACCGTCTTTTTAAGTGGCGGATTCCTTCTTTTATTTTTGCACTGAGGAGGGTCGAGAAGAGGTCTTTGCCAAAGTATCTGAATTACATCTTCATTTTCAATGGCTTTGAATATCCTTGTTATTTCTTCTTTTTGATTTTTTTCAAATCTTATTTTTTCCTACATCTTACTGACAGAAAGCACCACTCGCTAACATCTTGTGTAATTATCCTTTAGGTTTCCGTTTCTCTCATTTGTGAATCAAATCATTAACGTAAATCATTTGGGGTTTTGTAGGGATACTTTTTGATTGGAGGGGATTTTTTGATTGGGAGATTTTAACATGGATTTAGGACTGGTGAATTTGGAGTCCCAAGCCCGAAGATTTCAGCCTGTGTATCTATTGGTGAACAGTCTACATATTTACGAATTTGAGCATGCATTCGAGTTACATTGTCTTAAGTCTTGCTTCGGATCGCTTTATCCTATTTGGTGAAGTTTTGATTAACCATGGGAAATCAAATACGATTATAAAATTAAGAAGGACTATTGGTATTAAATCCATAAAAAAATTCAGAGCCACATTAACTTGTACACACTGAAGAGAGAACTTTGATGACAATATTGTTGAAGTCCTTATTCTTTAGTATTTTGTACTAAAGTCCTTAGTAGTTTGGAATGAACTGAAGATTTTTCATCGTGGTTTAAACAGTATTTAATGATGTCATACATCAGTCAGTTGCCATTTGACGACTTTATTAATTTATTTGACGACAAACTGGATAAGATCATTGAGTCTCAGGCTGAGTTTTTCAGTAAATTAGACTCGATTTCAGCGGAAGTTGTGTCATTAAAAAGTGATGCAGTGAAGCGTGATTCATGAATATGTGAACTTGAATCTATGCTAAAAGATCAGAAGCTTAAATCTGAACCTCTAGAAAAACTGCTGCTCACTCTTGAAGTAAAACACCGAAAACTTAGGTTGCGGATTCATGGCTTAACGGATGAAAAATCTAACAAAACGCCAGAAACTAATATGAAAAACCTCTTCAGGAATAAGTTATGTATTGCTGAGCCAGTAATGATAACTAAGTGCTATCGTTTTGCTTCCCGCTCTGCAAATATTACTAACTCCCGCCAACGTAAAAGTAAGCAAAAACAGGTGAAGCCAGTGCTTTTATCACTAGGATCGGAAAATGAGATTCAAATGGTAACGTTGAACGTTCGTAAACTAAAGGCGAGTGGTATAGCTATTTGTAAGGACTTGCCACTTGAATTGAATTTGCATAGAAGTGAGCTGTTTACTAAGTCACTTAAAATGAAAGCAAAAGGTGAAATAACGTCTTCTCGGGTCCGTCAAAAAGGTACGGACATATGGCTGGAAACTAAAGGATCTTCTTCATCTTTGTGGTCTTGCGACTAGTTACATCTGGCTTGCATTAATGAAGAAGTTGGGACAGTGATTTGAATCTATATTAATTTTCCGGGAATGAAAAAAAAGGAGAAAAAAGAGACTTAAATGGTTCTTGCCTTAGCGTGCTTTTTGATCTTTCTATTCTTTGTGATTGTTTTCATGTTTTCTGTCTTTTCTGTTTAGTTCTAATTTTGACAAAAAAATCTAGTTTTGCTTGTTTGTTCTTTCTGCAACTAACAAGTCGGATCTTGGGCCTCCAAGTTCGGTGACCCAAATGACTGCATCGCTGCTGTTTGTTTGGAATCTGTTCCGGCAGCCTCCTTGCTCCTCTCATACATAAGAATCAAAAATTTGTTTTTGAATTTTTTTGTTTAAGGGTTAATGTTGATCCGGGACCATGACATTACTTTGAAGAGACGTCCCCATCTTTTTAATATCACCATCTTTTTAAGTGGCGGATTCCTTCTTTTATTTCTGCACTGAGGACGGTCGAGACGAGGTCTCTACCAAAGTATCGGAATTGCATCTTCATTTTCAATGGCTTTGAATATCCTTGTTATTTCTTCTTTTTGATTTTTTTCAAATCTTATTTTTTCCTACATCTTACTAACAGAAAGCACCACTCGCTAACATCTTGTGTAATTATCCTTTAGATTTCCGTTTCTCTCCTTTGTTCATCAAACCATTAACGTAAATCATTTGGGGTTTTGTAGGGATGCTTTTTGATTGGAGGGGATTTTTTGATTGGGAAATTTTAACATGGATTTAGGACTGGTGAATTTTAAGTCCCAAGCCTGAAGATTTCAGCCTGTGGATTTACTGACTACTTATTTTTCTGCGGGTTTAGTCCCAACAGTAAGAATACTAACATGTATTGGTGGACAGTCTTCTTCAGTTATAGATAACATATTTACGAATTTTAGCATGCATTCGATTTACATCGTCTTAAGTCTTGCTTCGGATCACTTTATCCTATTTGGTGAAGTTTTGATTGACCATGGAAAATCAAATACGAATATAAAATTAAGAAGGACTATTGGCATTAAATCAATAAAAAACTTGAGAGTCACATTAGCTTGTACCGATTGGAACTCATTTTATGAAGGAACGGACTCAGACGCAATGGCTGCTCTGTTTGTTGAGAATTTTCATCTGCTTTTGACTCTGCCTGCCCTTTTTCAAAAATACACTTGGGTAGGTATGCGACATCGAAAAAGCCACGTATCACGCAAGGATTACTTACGAGTATTGAGCAAAAAAATATGTCGTTCAGGAAATATATTGATAATTTTGATGAATTTGGTACCGAAATCAAAAGCTATAAGAATACTTTGACATCCCAGCTTAGGAAAGCTAAACAGGCATACTACCATAACCAGTTTTAATAAGCAGAAGGATCGCCAAAGAAGACTTGGACTCTAATAAATGAATGCCTGAATAGCAAAAAACGACACATTTCCTGAGACCATGATGAAGCCTGATGAAACACTGTCAAAATCGCAACAAGAAGTAGCCAACACGCTAAACGAATTTTTTGCAGGTATTGGAGAAGCAGCCGCAGAGGAAGCTAACGATCGGCCAACTATCTGCAGAAATAATTACAAAAATACCTACCTTTGTCATCTACCTCCTCTTTGTTTTTGTCACCTGTCACTGAAGACGAACTCCTGAAGATTGTTTAAGCCATGAAAAACGGTCACTTTGAAGGTCCAGATGGGCCGTCAACTTATCTCATCAAGAAGACCATGGATTTCTATGTCGGTGTTATCGCACATGTCATCAATTCTTGCTTTAAGGACGGAATATTTCCCACTGTTTTCAAGTCGGCGAGGATTATACCCCTACATAAAGGCAGTGACTTCAAGCAGTCTTCAAAATAACGCGCTATCTCTATTCTCTCTGGTTTTTCGAAAATTATGGAGCGTTGAAACTATAACAGAGCGATGAGTTATCTGACTAAGTTTAGCTTCTTCATCATGCTTCAGCTTGGATCCAGGCCTGGGAACTCTACCGAGCATAATATACTGGTTTTAATACAATTTCTAAATGATGCAATGGACCCAGACGAAATACCAGCTACAATAGTTTTAAATATGAAGAAAGCATTTGATACTATTTGTCATCTGATTCTTCTGCGTAAGCTTGGCAACAGCGGAATAAGAAGCAATGATCTCTCACTCATCCTGTCTTATCTTACTGGTAGGAATCAATTTGCGGATGGAGGTACAGTAAGATTGGTAAAAATCTCATGTTCAGGAAAGGTAGGAGTACCGTAAGGTTCAATTCTTGGACCACTTCTGTTTCTAATATACGTCAATGCGTTTATGGACGCAATTGAAAGTGATGGACTTGCTTTACTATTCGCAGACGACACAGCTAATTCCGTCACAGATACAGATGAATCATCGGTCAGAGAAAACATCTGTGGTAGTCTAATAAAACTATTGCAGTGGTTTGCTGACAACCACATTGTTTTAAATTCATCAAAGACCCATTTTTATCATCTTTTCTCGACTTTCTCATGCCCTGCCATCGCTTTCTCAAATATCTGTCTATTCAACGGATGCATAGTTACCATTACTAGAAAGGAATCTTGTAAGTACCTAGTCTTATAGTTGATGACAATTTATCTTGAAAGCTTCATCTTGATAGACCTAGGATTCAACTAGGAAGGAATGTAGGGCTACTGCGTTATCTAAAATTTTACTTCCCTTTCCCTGCCCTTAAGTCAGTTTATTATCCTTTAATTCTTTCTTTTTTTAATCATTGTCCCATCGCTTATTTAAATACTTTTAAATTTTGAATCAAGCCCCTTCAACGTCTTCAAAATAAAGCCCTTCGTACATTCAAAGCACTCCTTCCTTTCCTCATCGGCACTCCCTGATAATTCCCCTACAAACAGTCTATATACATTTTTGAGCATTTTGCCAGTTCTTCCAGTCATTTGTGTCCTTTTTAGACTTAAGCAAAATAAAGAATTATTACCAGTGGCTCTTGATTCTATTAATTTCTCGCTTATTTCTTTTGTTCAGAATAGGTATAATCTAGGAAGACATTCAGCTAAATTGCCTTGCCCTAGAATTCATACTAAATGATCCAGATTTTCTCCCAAAAATTCAATAATAAAGTTTTGGAACATTTATGAAAGTTATGTGGATTCAAATTCTTCTGCTTCGCTTTCTAAAAATAATTTAAAGATATTGCTAATAGATGAATATTAATTAATATGAACTTATGGTTGCCGGTGCTGGTCTTTATTTATATTATGATTATTATTTGATTTGGAATGGGGGCTGTGAGTTGATTGTGGTGTCTTGTTTTCTTTTTTATGATGTGTATTTTTATTGTTTATTAGTATTTATTTTTCACAACGTTTATAATATTATTTATTTTGTCTTCTAAGGGTGTCGGTTTTTGAGTTTAACTCACTTTGAAGGCACCCTCTTTAAATATTTTTCTTTTCTGTTGTATAATGTATTATAGTGTTATAAAGAGTGAAATTAGTTTGAAAATTAAATAAATTGAGCTTGAACTTTTGTCCTGGAAGGACGAAAGGATTGCATTTCCATTTTGGGGTTTTCACGAAAAAAAAAACAATAGCAAATTAACTGATGAAACTGCGAAAAATCCGTGTTTGGCAGTTCAATCTATAGATTTACCCTTCAGTTTATAAATGAAATGCAAAATAGAAACACAGGCTAAGTTTCCCTGGAAGGGTAAGAAGATTTTAATGTTAATTTTTATATATTGCCACTCTACAGGGTCGATATTAGTTTTTAATTTTGCAATAAAGAACCTGCATAATCCTTCACTATGGATTAGACGATACATAGATCATAAAAAAAAATTGGATCAGCATTTTAGAAATTGTTTAGCAAATCCAGCTAACTGGAACAGAATTATTAAGCGCAGCATATATGTATTTGGACAAGATAAGACAACTTTTGAATTAGGACACTCATATATCTATATATAACCTAGAGCAGTTAATTGGAGGTGATTAATGTGGCAAGGTAGGTCTTCTCCTGCCAAGCTTTGATAATGCCACTTAACCTATCATGTATAAACATGGTCTTGTATCTGGCTATTGGACAATACATCTTTACCAACAAATAAATAACCCCTATTTAGGGTGGCCATGATTAAAAACATAAATCTGATAAGATTTTAACAGGGAAAAAATTTGCTGATAAAAATTAAATTATTCAAGCTATTTGCAATTTGTTTCAACAATAAGGAATGTGCAAAAACAATTAAAAGGGGAAGGATACATAAACCGATGAAAGAATTGGAGCTGCTTGATATAAAAATAAGGTCTTAGCATCTGTTTAACTTTAAAGGAGAAAGTTTTGTGTCTGATCCTTCTTATAATAGGGTAAAGAATTCTAAATCTGGCGCTAATAAATCACATACTAGAATGCGTTTGGACCTTGGGAATTTAAATGACTACAGTTTACTTAGAGAGTTCACCCTTCATAGTCCCAGCCTCTTTGACCATTTTACTCTCGAATTCTATTTGACATTAATAGCTCTTGTCACAAAGCAGTGTCAGTGCATTGTCATTTAAGGTTCTTGAAAATTTCATTTGCGAAACTTGGAATCTTTGACAAAATGGTCTAGGGATAATTGAAACGTTTCAAGTTCTCCAAATTGTTTTGTTTTTAGAACAAATTTTTATATCAAAACGAATATTTTTCTTAATTTGGATAAGTTTTCAAACATTTTGCGTTGCCGACCGAAAATCAAACTTTTCACATCGGGACTTTGTTGGAGCTTGAGCCAGAACTATGTCATATCTCTTGTTCTTGAAAAGTGTTTGAACACTAGAATTTATGATCATTTGGACACGCAAAAACTGTTACATCCAAATAAATTTGGTTTCAAGAAGGGTAGGCCTACAGAGATAGCATTATTGTATATAACATTAGTAATTAATGAGGGTCTTGACACAAATCTTAGAGTAGCTGATGAGGCTCTTGACACAAATCTTAGAGTAGCTGATTAATTTCTGAATTTGATTAAGGCTTTGAGCACTGTAGACGAACTATTCTTACGAAAATTTAAAAATTCGACGGCTTAAGAGTACATTGGCTTTGCTTCGTGATTACCTCCAGAATAGAGAGAAGCGTGTTTAAATAGATTTTCTTCAAGTAAAAGTTTCGTTAATTGTGGCGTGTCTCAGGACTTTTATGCCCTATTCGTTTTGCTTTTTTTTTTATTAATGATCTATTTAATAATGTCACAATTGCATTTAATATAAATGATTTAGTCGCTCCTGAATCTTCTGGGAACATGATCAAGACACCCTTATTAGCTGCTGATACGACTTTGATGTGTGTTGCGCACACATAAAAAATTCTTTTTTCTACAGTTCATGCAGGATTGATCAAAAAATGTCTATGGTTAAAGGTAAACCCGCTTTCAAAAAATTCAGGCAAGTCAGATATTGTTATCTTTTAGCGGTCTTCATATTATTATTGTTGATTACAGAAATACCCTCACAGAAGCGAATCATTAATCATTCAAGATCTGTTACGTACCTTGAAATCAATATTGATGAAAATGTATCATATAAGTACCATATGAAAGCTAATAATAAAATATTATCATGTAGCTTAGGGATTCTTCATTTATCAAAGCGTGCTTTTCTCTCATATATTTACGGCTGTTGTGTTTTTCTGTGGTAAACTCATATATTTTGCATTGTTCGTCGGTACGCTTGACTCTTTTTTCGATTAGGATTCGCAGTTACTCGAATGCCCTTGCCGTCTACAGCGGGAGCAGTGAACAGGAACTTTGCAGGTAGTATACATATTTGAATAGGCCTGACATTTGTAGCACCGAGGATGCAGGCAAGGGCGGATCTAGAGCAAAATCTTGGGGGGGGGGAGGTGAAAATGGCACCAACAAGTAAAATCTTGGCGGGAGACCAATGTGACAGGGATGCCAATAATTGACCAAATTGACAAATCAATTTTCAAAAAAGAATGAAAACCAGGAAAAAACAAGGAATGAGGGCGCTAGAAAAAATCTTGGGGGCCCGGTGTCCCTTCATCCTCCTGGATCTGCCACTGGATGCAGGGGTATATCCTCTCTGACCTTGATCGAATCGCGTTTAATAACGACCGGACTTGAAATGGCATTAATCAAATCATCATGCCATGAAAACTAGCTTTAAAAGGTCTGTCATTTCCAATGCGGACGGCGTTGATGCAATTGGTCACTTGTTTCTTAAACTCATCACCGGGTATAATAACTGGAACAAAGTGAGCAATATCATAGTGCATAGAGGATTTCAACCAGGACTTCAAAGATTCATATTGGCCCTAATGGCATCCGCTATGGTGGTCGTTGTGTTCTTGACGCTGATAATTGAGTCGCCACGGATTTTTTCTAGGTCTTTTTACATGCTCTAATTACTGTCCCCAGGCTACCTTCTTTCTCTTTGTACTTTTCAAGGTCACTCATTTGTTTCGGCGTACTCAGAGTAACTGAGTAAGAAGGCTTTTAAGGAAACACTGGAATAGGTATAGGGTATTGAGAGGCTGAATTCCGTTTAAAAAAAAATCGTCAAATTTTGCGCATAATTCGTTCTCTTTGAGAAACAGTGTAGCACTCACTTTAATGGGGATAATGACTACTTAATATGGATCAAAATTTACGGCTCCATGCAATGAATTTTTTTTTTTTTCATTCACTTCTCAAGCATTTTCAAGATATCAAAACACTTATCCACGGCTTTCTGCCTTCCGGTAAGACAGTTAGTAGCTTTTGCAAAAGCCCGGAACATTTTCTTAGACTTTGAATTTGTTTTGATTTTCAGAAAAAGTCAGACACAGCTTTGGCTATATCAGCCATAGGCATTCCCAGCAGTCCAAAAGCGACATAAAAGTTCAATTGGTACCATACTACTTGGTCAGTACAGTATACGTTTCGGACAGTATCAGACTGGGAAAAGTTAGCGGAGCTAAAGCGTCAATTCTATCCGTAATGTGACGGATTATTATATTTACAGCTAATAAAAAGACGGACTAAATTACGATTATAAGAGAAAGTGTTTGTTCCCACTCCCCTAATCCCCAAAATTTAAGGGAACCCACAGGTGGTAGGCACATTGGCACTTGCGGCAGGTAGCCACCCTCTTCTGCCTAACTAAACGGGGCTTAGATCTTCACTGCATAAATAACTTTTTAATTAAATTAAATTTCGAACTGGATCCAAGTCAAATTCCATTATCATTAGCAATAAAACTAATCACAGTTGAAAGCTAAAATTACGCAATAATTTCACTTACTGTCACTTGTAATGCAATCCAATTAAATCCATTTTATGTCTTCACAGGTTAAAGGCTAGTTGGTAATATCTTCAGTAGATGTTTAATATCACTGTAATAATTGATCTTAAGTTTTAAAGTAATTTCTTCTCAAAGACGCCTGCTAAAATGATGATTTTGAAATCGGAATAGGCTGTACAAAGCTGTAGGTCGAAATTGATAAAGTACCAGAATGCAATTACGCTTTTTCTTCAATATATTCCAGTAGTCGTGAAATATGCTCAAGTCAGCTATCTTTACTCTAGCGGTGCAGCACATAACGTTTTCAATCTCTTCATCATTTACGGTGTTGAGACCCTGATAAGCTGCTAATCCGATAAATATCAGCTTTCTCTGACGTTATCAGCATTAAATAATAATAAATACTTATGAAGCCGGGCGTTAGGCAAGCACTCCGGATAAATAGGAATAGTTATCTGGATCACTGTAATGATAACAGTCAGCAAAATTTACATTATGAAGACCAACTCCCTTAGATTATGAATAGATGAGAATAAGAGGTGATGTTAGATAATGAGAAAACTGATCAAGTGGATAGCTTTCAAACAGTTCGTGATAACGAACTGCAAGTAAGGAGCGACCCCGGTTATGTAGGAGGGTATTTCCATGGAGGAAGTTTCATAGGGGAAGGGACATATGTCCCTTTTTTTAAAGTTTCATAGGGGAAGGGACATTGCTATGAAGGAGGCACCTGATTTCCCAGCATTATTTAAAAAAAAGAATCAGAAATTAAATAAAAAAGAAAACAAGTTTTTCAACTGAAAGTAAGGAGCAACATCAAAACTTAAAACGAACAGAAATTATTACGTATATAATTGGGTTCGCTCCCTAGTCAATACCTCGCTCTTTACACTAAAGATTTTTTAGTGCTTTCATAAGAACTATTTATTCTAATTAACGGCCTTTGTGATTAAGGGGTCATTTTTAAAGAATTGGAACAAAATTCGAACTTTAGCGTAAAAAGCGAGGTATTGACGTGGAGGCGAACCTCCCAATATACGTATTACAAATATATGAATATAGAAGTTCGTTACGTAAGTTAATTCGTAAGTTATATACGGTATATTTATTACTAACAAAAACGTTAGTAAATAAAATTAAACAACTTTCAAGAAAGCTATTTAACCAAGTAAAAGTAAAATTAATAAGCATATTTTGTTTTAATTATTCATGTACGGTGAGCCAAAATCAAAACCTGCATTAATTCAAAAACGTTCAAAAATTAAATTAAAAAAAAACGTGTTTTTTTTTTAACTGAAAGTAAGGAGCGACATTAAAACTTAAAACGAACACAAATTATTTCGTTTATGCAAGAGGTTGTCCCCTCCTCAACGCCTCGCTCTTTACGCTAAAGTTTGGCCCTTTCTCACAACTCTATTTTTTTTAAACAATAAAAAACTTTAACGTAAAGAGTGAGGCGTTAAGAAAGGGACAGCCCCTTTCATATACGGAAGAATTTCTGTTTGTTTTAATGTCGCTCCTTACTTTCAGTTAAAAAAACTTGTTTTTTTTTATTTAATACTTACAAGAGTGACATTAATAGTATGGATGGTGGATGCAGTGAGGATGTAAAAAGTAGAAGAGCCAATGGGCAGGGTATTTTATTTTGCAAAGAATAGGAAGATGTGGCTTTGAGCTAAGATTATAATATTGGAAGCCACGGTAAACAGGTGTTGGTCCAAAACATGGGCACTTTGAAAGGTTGAGGAGAATATGCTAGATGTTTTAAAAACGAGTTGCCCAAGGATAATTATAGGTACTAACTTGATTAACCGTAAAGGCTGTGCGACAAATATGGTTCGTTTCCACTTTAGGGGGCTATAATGCAGGAAATGTTAAGATTTAATGCCAAGTTCTACGGATGAGTGATAATTGCCGAAAGTTCTAATTTTTGACCGTCCATTTGGGGCCAAACGAAAAGCAGGCCGTCGCCAAATAGAGTGGGAAGAGGCCATAAGAAAGGATGTGAAGGAAATTTCATGGGAGGGAGAGGAGAGGGAAACTTCAAAAGGATTGTCACTGAGGAGCCTGCACAGCTGTTTAGGCTTCATGTGGCTTGGTACTGCAACGAGTTATTAGTAGTTGTAACAAGCGCAAAAAAAGAATCGTCCTTCCCAAGGTGCTTTAATTAACAGAGCCCTCCATACCGGACTCTCTTTATAATAAGTATTATTACTTTTCGTCCTATTAACCACTGGTTTGATGTTGAGAAGTAAAGGGCACTATGGACATTATTTTCAGTACCGTAACTGAAGAAATTTAAGGTGTTGTTTGAAACTTAAGGCCAATCTACATTTGACATTTTTGGAATTAAAAAAACAAAACTCCAATTCGTTTCCGAAATAGAGACCGACATTATTTTTCGGTTTGGTAGAAAAAATTTACCAAAGACATTTTTTTCTCCGTAATGTTCAAAAAAGCTAAACAAGCGTGTGGTGATAGGATCCAGAAAATGTAAGCTTGTAAATTTGCTAAGAATACCAAATGTCGATTGGCTATTAGCTTCACTTTGATTGACAAGAAACTGACGACTGTGCTTGATTTATTTATTTTCAACACTTTTGGTAGCTATCAGCTATTTTAGTGAATAAAGATATTCTATTGTGTTCTAAACTGTTTTTAATTCAAGGATGCTAAGATACAAATCATAACTTTACATTATATGGATAAATGCTATTTACTAATACCAAAATTATAACAAAATGTCAGACAAAACAGCACAGATATCACAGTCTAAAGAAATCACGTAAAAAGGTCTCATCCTGGCAGAACTTGGCCAGGTCCTGGAAGCACTTACTATGAGCATTTTCGTCAACAATCTGTGATTCCTTCGTCTGAGACACTTTCCACTTCTTTGTTAATAGATAATTTGCAACCCAGAGGAAGCCACACTAAAAAGAAGAATCAGCTTAGTACGTGCCATTAGGTGTCAGACTAAACTAATCTAAGAAGTTTAAAATATAGTATATGTTTCAAGTCAACTTTACTAACACATGACCATAAATAACTTGTTACAATCAAGCTTCTGGAACTGTCTAGAGTTGAGCCCCCTTTTGGTACTGAATGACTTTAAAAATAGAAAACATAAAAGAGAATGTTTCATATCAAGAAGAAAAACCTATATGTTCTTTTCAAAAATTAAATAAGGCTCTAATGCTAGGTTTAAAATAACATTTAAAGATAAGAGCCAGAAACTAGACAAGTGCACGTTGATAGGATCCATCTGTTTGACCCCAAACATCTCATATCACCGGAACAGCTCCAACCTTTTATACCTAGCCTATCCTAGCCAAAAAAAATAAAAAATAAATCGCGAGGCTAAATACAAAAAAAAACAAAAACACACTGAAGATCTAAAGGAAGTAAAAAATAAAAAGCCGAGCGGCGAAAAAAAAATTCAAATTACTCGCGTTCAATCTAGAATATAGCTAAAATCAATAATCTATTTAACAACAGAAATATAATTGACCTGTTTAGTCGTTAAATAATTCCTTGATTTGCACTGATTCCATCGTGTTTTCATTTTTCAAAACATAATCGTAACTGTGGGTTTCCTATGCCTCTCTTTTTATTGCTAAATCTAAAAAAAACAATTCTTTTTATTGGCTCCCTTGACCATTGTGCAATTACTTTCTCCTTGAATATTGGCCTTCTCAATTTACTCTAGAAATTAAAAAGATGTTCACCCAGACTAGAAATAAGCATTAAAGTAGCTTTCTTTCGGAACTCAATAAGCCGTCCCTGAAATTTCTGAGTTTGAGTCCAATGTTTGCCACAATAACATGGAATACTGTACAGTTACTCCTAACTTTCTAAGCGTTTTTTATTTTTCCGAGTCAAGAAAATTTGATAAAAGTTGTATTGTCTGAAAGTAAGGTGTAATATTAGCTTTCAACAGATTTTTCTTCCTTTTTTTTTTATACTTTGAACAGGTATATAGGGCAAAACCATGAAACGTTTATTCTCCTTAGAGCTACATTATGAGTATTCGTATTGTTCCTATGATTCAATTGCCCCTTGTCGATTGTATCACGGATGAACTTGGTCGGATTTTGTAGAAAAGGCAAAATATCTCAAGTCGAGAATATAGTTTGGAGAACACACATTTTCTCATGGTTAGTTATACATTTTGATCTTGAATCATCCATTCAGTATGTCTATGTGCAACATAGAGCAGCTTCTGCTAACTTAACCGATCTAGAATAATATTTAAGGTTTGCCCTCTCCCATGCCAATATCTTGGGCAAATCTCTTCACAGATGTTTTTGAAACTAGGAGCAAAGTGTTCGCTATATAGGGAGTTCCTTAGAAACTGAAGATATAAAACCAAAGTGGTTAAATAGACTTACAGAAAAAAATTTAAATACGAAAATAACTGATGAATACACGAGATGAATACACGATACATTATTTGTTGTGGATTTGATCAACTTACGCGTGCGGTGTCTCAGACAGGTTTAGATTTTATTTGTATGGGTGATTTTAACTTTGATCTGCTATCGCTGAATGGAGTGAATCTTGATTTTTTTAATTTGATGGTTGCTAATCATCTTTTTCCCCTAGCTAATATTCCAACACGTGTTACGAGTCATTCAGCCACTCTCATAGATAACATTTTTGTTGGTTCGAAGTATCTGGGCCGTAGTTATGCTGATGTGGCTCTATACCTTTGTTCTGACCATTTCCCAGTTGTCGGAACGTTAATTTGTGTTCTCACAGAAAGAAATGAAAGAAAAAAAGTGAAGACTCTGTCGTTAAAAAAGGACAACTTACAGAGGTTTGGTGATGAGTTGAGAAGCACTGCTCTTAGAAATAGTATGGAGACAAAATATTACGCTTCTGGGAAATATGATTGAATGATGGGGATCTTACAGCCAATTTATGACAAGACTTGCCCAGTTAAATTTGTGAAACAGCATAAGGATCAAACCAGGAAGCCTTGGATAACTACAGAAATTCTTGAAGCGTCAGATTTAAGAAATCAAGTGTAAGCAGATTATTTAAATATTAAGTGTGTCAAGAAATTGAAAGAGTTTAAAATAATACGCAATAAAGTGAACTCAATGAGAAGAAAAGCTAAAAAAGAATATTTTGCTAACCAACTGAGTTTAAATAAGGATAATGCGAGAGGAACTTGGAAGGTTATAAATGGCCTACTAGGAAAGAGGAAAGAAGCTCCACCCAATTCGCTGCTGATTCAAGGAGAAGCAGTGAGTGATGAAACTATTATTACTAATAAATTTGCTGAGTTCTTTTCAAATATTGGTCAAAATGTGCAGGCGGAAGGGTTAGTGAATTTTAATAATGATTCCTTAAAGGACGAATTTTTGGATGAAAGAGGAATTGGAAATGAAATTGAATTTCAACCATGTACTGGAGATGAAATTCTGAAGGTTGTGAAAACAATCAAATCTAATTCAGCAGGGACAGATAGAATTAATTTGAAGACTTTTAAATAAGTGATGTGTTATTTAATACCATGTCTCGTCCACATAATCAATCTTTCCCTGGAAACAGGGTATTCCCCGATGCGCTTAAAAGGGCAAAAGTCATCCTTCTCCATCAAGGTGGGTCTAAACTAGATATCGAAAATTATAAAACTTTATCAGTCCTTCCCCTGTTTTCAAAAATATTTGAAAACATTTTGCATAAAAGGCTATATGATTATCTTACGAAAACTGGGATGTTAAGTGAAACTCAGTTCGGCTCTAGAAAAGGTCACTCGACGTCGGACGCCGTACATTCTCTCTGTGATATTGTAATTAGATGCTTTGAACGTGGTGAAATCCCTTTGACTGTTTTTATTGATTTTAGAAAGGCGTTTGATAGTGGATTTTAAAATTTTACTCAAACATCTACAGTCCCTTAGAGTTCGTGGTAATTATCTGAAATGGTTTGATAGTTTTTAAGGGGAAGATCTATTCAAGTTGTTTTAAATGATGTATTTTCTTATCCCTATCAATTTAAGTGTGGTATACCTCAGGCATCTTTCTTGTGACCACTTCTGTACCTTGTGTATGGTGATTCAACGCGTTTTTACGTACCAGAGGATTTTATCACGACTTTCGCGGATGATAATGCTTTAACTATGTCTAGTCGAATGATTGATGATCTATTTTTGAAAGTAAATAGGGTTTTAAAGTCATTTTATGTATTTACAAGTTTCAGCCTTTTGTCAGTGAATGTTAAAAAAACTAATTTTATGATTTTTAGGAGAGTTGGTAAGCCTCCGAGTGTTGATGGAGAGATATTATTTAATGGTAAGCCTTTGTCACAGGTGCATGAGGTTCGTTATTTGGGCTTCCAGCTAGATTGTAATTTGTCTTGGAAGCACCATAGTGATCTTGTTGCAGCTAAAGTTGCTAGAGGTCTGGGAATTTTACGTCGTTTGAAGCATTTTTTACCATTATCGGTTCTTTTATTATTGTATCATAGTATTGTTGCGCCTTATATTTCTTATGGTTGTGTCATTTGGTCTAGCAATTTTTATGCAAATTTCAAGAGACTGCAGATTTTACAAAATAAAACAGTACGTCTTCTTGGGAATTATATAGAAAATGTGAATGATACCGCGTCATGTTTTAAAAAATTAAGAGTGCTTAACATTGGTCAGATTCGCGATTACCAAGCTACTATTTTTGCCTATAGATGTTGGAATGATGTATGTCCTCCAGTTTTTACAAATTTTTTTCGCGTAAATGGTTCACTCCACAGGTATGCGACAAGAGAGGCCGAAAATTTTACGGTTGAGTATCGAGACACCACACGTGCAGGTTTCGGAATTCGGTATTTGGCTCCAGTTATTTGGAATGATATCCCAATTGGCGTTCGGGAAGCTAAACACATTGGGTTGTTTAAATTAAAAATAAAAAAGCATTTATTGGTAGAGGGAAGGTAATTTATTACTATTGTCATTATTAATGTCTTTGTTTTTTTTTTTTTTTTTTATTTTTTTTGTTTTTTTTTTTTTCTTTCTTTTTTTTTTAAAGGAACTTATTAAAAGGTAGAGAAATAGAGGATTGCAGCCGTCTTTCATCAGGCTTTTTGAGCCTTCCCCGGGCGGTTGCTTGTATATAGTTTATTTTGTAATTAGTAGTAAATAAAGCAAGTCAAGTCAAGGCTACAGTAAGTCCCTCTTCAGATATTTCATTTGTCACGTTTTGACGTGCATTTTTTAAAAAAAAATGATGACCTATAATAATCCGTTCCAAAAAAAGAATTATGCTTTCAGAATATGTTCTTACCCTGTAGCCTTTTAAGCCCCTTTGTATACATTTTTACCTGTAGTATAGAAGCAAAAAATTATAGATAATCATCTATATGTTTAAAATACATGCAGACAATTTTTCTAGTTACTTACTTCGACTTAACACATATTTTAGAACAGAAATTCTTCCAGAAGACAAAGACAATAATAAAATAGTTACAAAATCTAATATCATAGGAGTTATAATTCCGCTGATCCTCATGGTTAAATTTCACGAATCCTGTAAAAACAGGATCATCTAAGGAGAAAGAAAACATGTTTATCTTGTGCTTGATTTCTCTGAAATATTTGTTTTTATACCTTATTTCCTTATCAAATAAATCAGCTAAAATGACAAATTGTGAGGAATAGGTGACTCGAAGGGCGTTGCGTAAAAAAAAACAACAACACAGGATAGGGGAAAAACAGAAAAATGACACTTTTTACTGCTATCTATTGGTCATCTGTCTGAAGAAGAAGATACTCCCCTGGCTTCAAGACCCAACAGAAGCAATTCTGATGTCAGAAGCTTTTTTTTTTAATGCTACGTTGCAAGTCAGAAAGAAGACATAACGCATAAAAATACTACTAAATTTCTTGAAATGAAAGTGGAACCCGCAGAAGGAGTTTGGACCAACCAATCAAGTGTTAGGTAGTTTTAGGTCGCGTAATATATTTCAGGTTCATTACAGATATTACATAACTTGTCACAGGAACAAAGGAAAATATTCTAAAATATTCAAAGCTATTTTAGTAAAAACGCATACCGGCATCCTAAGTCCATTTTTTTCGATTAAAGGAAGACCATAGTCAGAACCAAAGTTCCTGTCGGCATACAAAGAGCCACCTTTTGAGAAATGTGACAGTCTATTGGATATGGACACCGTAGAATCCTTTTCTGGAGCAATTGGCATCACTAGGAATGAGTACCCGGTGGCATGTACGTACTGCACTTGAAACCGACGAGTATTCTCAAATATTGAAGGTATGTAGCTAAATCGTCGGGCAATAGCATCATGAAGCAGCCACAATCGGTGGAGCCAATGACTGACCGGAAATTCTAAAATTTAAACAAAATACCAATAAGAATATTCTCAGAAAGAATTAAATCTCCAAGACAAAAAAACAAAACAAAAAAAAAACCAGCCAACAAAAGAACGCAGAAAAATAACATGTTCGAAATTGCTATCCATTTCTCTTTATTAGGGTAAACTTTATCCTATACATACACGGGATTCAATTGCACGAGGGTTTAGTTGGTCTCAACTAAATGGGGTTCACTTGCACGGGGTTTCGGTTACACCAGGGTTAGTTTAAGCGGGGTTGAGATGCACATTGAGTTAGATGAACGAGAGTTCAGTTACATCGGTTCAGTTGCTTAGGGTTCAATTACACACACATCCTTACAAAATGATATGAATGTGGTAGTGATTTCCGTCTTTATTCACAAATTGCCAGCTGCTAATCACAAGGATACTGGGGTGACAAGATGGTGCCACGGCAAAGTGTCGTTTTCTGTCATTTTGTGACAAAATTTAAAACATCGGGGAGTGCAGATTCTAAGATATCTAATCGATATGTCATGTTCTAAGCTCCTGTTCTGAGTACCCTATCAAACAATTCGTGGTGACGGTCTTTAAGTATGGAGCGACATGGTTAAGTAGTGACTGAAATTCTAAAAAAAGGATGCTAAAAGTTACTTACAAAGATTTGTATTTGTATGTGATTTCAAATATATAAGTTTTATTAAGTTTTAGATTTTCTCACCAAAAGTTACGAGCCGAGAAAATTTGCCTTATTTTTGAAAAAAGGAGCAAACAGCCCCTAAAAGTCATAGAACTTTAATGAAAATCACACCATCAGATTCAGCGTATCAGAGAACCCTACTATAGAAGTTCCAAGCTTCTATGTGCAAAAATGTTGAGTTTTGTATTTTTTGCCAGAAGAAAGATCACGGATGCGTGTTTATTTTTTTTTTTTATTTCCCCAGGGGTGATCGTATTGATTCAGTAGTCCTAGAATATCGTGACAGGGCTCATTCAAACAAAAATTAAAAGTTCTAGTGCCCTTTTCAAGTGACCAAAAAAATTGGAGGGCAACTTGGCCCCCTCCCACGCTCATTTTTTTCCCGAAGTCACCGAATCAAAATTTCGAGATAATCATTTTGTTCAGCATAGTCGAAAATCTAATCAATATGTCTTCGAGGATGACTTAATGCCCCACAGTTTCCGGGGGAAGGGCTGTAAGTTATAAACTATGCCCATTGCTTATATATAGTATTGGTTATTGGGAAGTATATAGTAGTTTTCAGGAGGAATTTTTCTCTGGGGCGAGGTGGGTCGGAGTAGGGGTTACGGGGGAGAGTCTTTCCATACAGGATGTTTCCTTGGGGGAAGTGACATTTCTATGAAGGGGACGCCGGATTTCCCAGCATTATTTAAAAAAACGATCAGAAATTAAATTTAAAAAAAAACAAGTTTTTTTCAACTGAAAGTAAGGAGCAACATTAAAACTTAAAACGAGCAGAAATGATTACGTATATGAGGGGTTTCGCCCTTTAGTCAATACCTGACTCTTTACGCTAAAGTTTCTTTAGTACTTTCAAAAGAGCTTTCTATTCTAATTAACCGGCGTTTGTGATTCAGGGGTTTGTGATTCGAACAAAATTCGAACTTTAGCGTAAAGAGCGAGGTATTGACTAGAGGCGAACTCTCTAATATACGTAATAAAAACATAAGAATGTAGATATTCGTTACGCAAGTTAATTCGTAAATTACGTCAGAACAAAATTTCGAGAAAGCCAATTAGCTAAAAAAAGTAAAACTAGTATGCAAATTCAGCCTTAATTATTCATACACGGTGAACCAAAATAAAATCTACACTAAATCGAAAACGTTCAGAAATTAAATAAAAAAAACAAGTTTTTTAACTGAAAGTAAGGAGCGACATTTAAACTTAAAACTAACAGAAATGATTCAGCATATAAAAAGGGCTGTTTCCTCCTCAATGCCTCGCTCTTTACGCTAAAGTTTGACTCTGTCTCGCAACTTAATTTTTTAAAACAATAAAAAACTTTAGCGTAAAGAGCGAGGCTTTTAATGTCGCTACTTACTTTCAGTTAAAAAGAAAACTTTTTTTTTTTTTTATTAAATATTAAAAAGGACAAAACTTGCTTTTTTTGCATGGTTAGCATGTATCTTATTATTTGTTCCTAATTTTTTTTTCTGTCAGGGCAAGCAGGTTACCACAATATAGCAGAAAAATATTTAATACTACGTTTAAAAGTTACTGCCTTTTTTCACGCGCCTTTTACAAGTTCTTCGTAATAACTCCATCGTGAAGTGCCATATAGCACCTTCTTGAGTGAAAAGCCTGAGAAGCAGAATAAGGGTACACTTATGATCTCCTCGGTTGAAAAATCCTTCTCTATTGTAGTTTTCAGAATCCGCCTTCTTATGTACATCCCCTTCCAGACTCTATAGTAAGAAAAAACTAAAAAACATGTTTTGAGAAACTGACTGCATAATGAAAAATGTGTAATTTATATATTTTCATATCTAATGAAAATAAGTGAATTGTTTATGTAAATAGAATACCAAGGACTTCAGTTCTTACAACTTATAAGTTTTCACTACAGCATACCTCCTGAAACTTCCCCCCACCGAGGTCAAATCTGGCCGGGACAACCAAAAAAGGTTAACTAATTTGCACAAGTTTCTGACGCCTCATCTTCGAAGACTACCGTCCCTCACAGCCAATTCTAACTTACACGTCCCTCTCAGTAGAGGAGAAAGACCCTTATTTTTCGTATCCTCAAATGTACCAGAAGCCAATAATAGACACAGACACTAGCAAGACATTCCAACCCCTTATTACCGAAGAGGAACATGGTATAAGCAGGGACTAAAAAAGGAAGTATATATTGAATTTTTGCCAGTTGTACCTTATCCTTTTTAATCATTGGCATCGTTACGGATTAAAACTTACAATATCATCCTATAGAGTGTGATTAGTACTATGTACTAATCACACTCGTACTATGTACTAATCACACACACGATTAGTAATATGTAGAGTGTGATTAGTACAATGAATCTATCCTTAGTTTTTTAAATAATCATACTGCTGCAACTTTTCTTTTATATAATAATTGGGGACTACATCATTACGATATATTTTTATTTATAATCTCTGCGTAACCAGATGGAGACAAATTTTCTTACCCTCGTTTGTGTCAGAAGCAGAGGATATGTAGATGAATTATTTGTCATAGCCTAAAATTCATATTGGGAGCCAAGAATAAGTACACCAGCTAGAAAGGCCCAATTTCCCGACTGAAAAAGATGATAACGCTCTAAATCCCAGATATTAGTTTTAAGTTTCTAAAACAGCTCAGAATTTTATTTCTGATTTTTTCTTTTAATGTGTAGACCAAAATTTGAGTCGCTAGCCCCTTGAACCAGGTACCTCCCTTCTCTTAGAATTTGGACAATGCCTTTTTTTTAATATGTATCACAACATCAAAGTTGACAACCCATCGGAATTTGAAATGGTGTACATAAATCCTTAACCAAGAAGATGACTGCACTTTAACAATCTAATCTTAATTGCACGTCCCTCTCCGTAGCGGACATGAAACCGAATTTTCCGTACCTCAAACGCGTCAGAAGCAATGATAGGTACACCAACTAGTAAAAGAAGTCAGCGCCTCGTTACAAAAATGACCAAGGAGTAACAGCCTATCATTGCTTACAAGTCTTAGAATTTGGGCCACACAACACTGAAGTTGGCAATCCCTTGAAATTTTTGAAATGGCGTATCTAAACCCTTAACCAAGAAGACAACCGTACATTAAAAAGCTGCTTTTGATTGCAAGTCCCTCCTCGTAGAAGACATGAAACCGAAGTTTTTATACCCTCAAATGCACCAGAAGCAATTATGAAGCAATAGCCGACTTGCAAAAGATGCCAACTACTCATCCCGATGATGAACAAGGTACAACAGCCGATTGTTACTATATGTCCCTCCCTCGTCTTAAAATTTGAACAAGACGTTTTTCTTAGTGTTTACCACAATTCTGAAATTGTCAACCCATCAAGACTATAAGTCAGCGTTGAAAAAAAATCTACCTGTGATGGTTTAAAAGTAGATTTTAATGCCATGGGCGAACTTTCTAACATCACTACTTAGAAAGGAGAATAGGGAAAGCTTTAAATTCTTTGGCGATTGGATCAGGTAACTCTCGGAAATTTTAAGTACTTTTCGATTTTAGTCAAGCTTCAGTTTGAAACTGGTGCCTGCCTGCTTGCCTACTGGAATGGAGCTTTTAAGTGGAAAACAAAAACATGGCTCAATGGGACGAAAGCTTATGCGCATAATTTCAGGTAATCTTCTCCGATCTGCACTATAGAACCCCACTTCAACTCACAGGCTATAGGCTGTGGCTCAATTATTAGCGAAAATCATCCTATTTGGCCCCAGGCCAGAATTATACATAGTTTTCCAAAATGTAATGTCATGATCATCAATCCAACCTGAAGTCCACATATTCCGTAAAAGCGGCGGAGGTAAGACCCTTATCACTTTCTAGCAATAAACTGAAATTGGCGGACTAGGGAAAAAGAGGACAAAACAAAAATGTTGCTCCTGCAGCACAGCTAGCTTAATCAAACAAACTTAAACATAAAAAGATGTACAGAAAAACAAAAGCAACTCACATCTGATAACAGATAATTATTGGTATTAAACATGTCCAGTATGATAATCAAAACAAAAACACAAGCAATAACTGATATGTACTATTGCGAATGTCTAAGTTGGCTTCAGATATGAGAAGACAACTCGAACATACACAACAGTGTATAGCAGTCACGCTGCCTAGTGTTAGTGCTTGAACAATTAAGTTTGACTTATAATTTTTTACTTCATCTTATTTTTCGCCCGTTGATAAAGGGTGTGAAAAGGTTCTCATTGAAATCGGATCTTCGGTGCCCAGGTCGGTGCTCTTTGGAGTCTGAAGTTGGGACAGTAATTTCCTTATTTCGAGGTGCAAAGGTATCTAATGTCAGTACAGCGGTTTCCTCATCCGGGCACCCTAGTAAACCCAATGAATCTAGTTTCTGTTCCAACAATTCTTTTTTTTAAGTTGGTTCTGATTAATAGCCCAAATTCGCAAAAAATGTTTGTGTATTTTTTTTTTTTAAATTGAAAACACAAAAAAGTTACGTTAGCATGAGGGCGTTTGGCATTTTTTGCGAAAAAAAAAGAAACAAAAAAGGTATTTGTTGAAATGAGAGGAGAAATTGTGAGTCCTCCCTCATCCTCCTAACAGGCGGGACTAATCCGAGGGATGGGGCCCTTAGGAAATTTGTCCTTCAGTTTTCTTTGGTTAGAACAGCCAAGGATAATTTATATCAAAGATAAAGATTTCTTTCTGACGACTACATTCTTATATCCTACGAACAGAGGGGGAGGAGCGCGGTAGAGGCTGTGCATAAACGAATATTTGGTCCCTGTTTTCTTCCGTCAACATTATCGACGATATTTCCTCAGCAAAATGGTTTTTAAAATGTAAGAACCCATCGGTACCTAAATTAGTTTAGTGACTTTCCTGAGGACTAAATTAACAATCGCCATATCGGATTTTAGATAGCTTCAAGCTGTTGGGTCCCAAAATTGACCCCACTTTTGACTTATAGAGGGCCAACCCGGTTGGCAAATCAACGACTTAGGTTTTACCGATGTGAAGCCAAAATATTCGGGCTTTTATCAATATTTGCACAAAAAGGTCTCTTGTTATTTTCTTTGGAAAGTTCACCGTCTTATTAAAAGTCTTGCCCGCTTTCAATATATTCAAATTTTTATGAAATTTTAATATTAAACGCAGTAAGGTAAATGAACGGTTGGAGTTTAAATATCAAGACAAAAAAGACAGAGGAGGTAAAACAACGTAAACACAAATTACAATTTAGGTATTGCTCAACCTTTCAGAGGTCGATGTGACTCAATCTACTTTTGATATTTTTCTTTTATTCTTAGCGTTCGTCAAAGAACTAGGTTGATTCTTAATTTTATATTAACTAAAAAAAAACAAGTTTTTTGAAAGTAATAAGTTTTCTGAAATTAAGAAGTAACATTGAAACTTAACGCATACAGAAATTATTCCTTAGATGAAAAGGCCTGTCCGCTCCTCAACGTCCCGCTCTTTACGCTAAAGTTTTTTATCGTTTAAAAAAATAGAGTTGTAATAAAGAGTCAAACTTTAGTGTAAAGAGCGAGGCGTTGAGGAGGGACAGCCCCTTTCATATACGGAATAATTTCTGTTCGTTTTAAGTTTTAATGTCGCTCCTTACTTTCAGTTTAAAAAACTTGTTTTTTTTTATTTAATTTCTCATCGTTTTTTAGTTAATGCAGCTTTTATTTGTATAAAAATTTTACTTTTCTTTTGCTAAATGGATGTCTTTACAAATTAACTTACGTAACTAACTTCTATATTCGTATATTTTTCTTCTGGCAAAAAATACAAAGTTGCAGATTTTTGCAGATATGAGCTTGAAACCTATGTAATAGGGTTTTCTGATACGCTGAATCTGACGGTGGGATTTTCATTAAAATTCTTTCACTTGTAGGGGATGTTTACCCCCTCTTTAAAAAATCGAGTAAATTTTCTCAGGCTCGTAGCCTTTGATGAGTAATACTAAACTTAATAAAATTTATATATTTAGGATCAGCATTATAAACACATTCTTTTGATACATTTATTCACATCAAAATTTCGTTTTTAAAAGTTTCGATTACTATTGAGCCGTATCGCTTGTTTTTTTATTGTTTTTTTTTATTACGTATATGTTATTACTTATATGAAGGGGTTCTCCCCTTAGTCAATACCACGCTCTTTACGTTAAAAGTTAAAAAAAATTTTGATTCAGAAACCCCTAAATCACAAAGGCCGTTTACTTAGAATGGATAGCTCTTTTTAAAGCACTAAAAAAAAAACTGTAGCTTAAAGCGCGTGGTATTGACTTGGGGGAGAACCCCCTCACATACTTTATAATTTCTCTTCGTTTTAAGTTCTAATATTCCTTCTTACGTTTCAGTTGAAAAAATTTGTTTTTTTTTATTTAATTTCTGATCGTTTTTTAAATAATGCTTGGAAATCCGGCGCCCCCTTCATAGAAATGTCCCTGACCCCAAAGAAACATCCTCAACGGAAATATTATCCAGAGTAATCCCCTCGTCTAGCCCTCCCCCCTCCAGAACAAATCCTTCCTGAAAATGGTTGTATACTTCTCAAGAACCAATAAATAAAGCTGGAAAGTCCGGCGCCTCCTTCATGGCGATATCCCTTCCCCCCTGAAAACTTCCTTCATGAACTGATCCTCCAACATAACCACCGACCCACCCTTCCCTCCCACTACCAGAAAAAAAACCTCCTGAAAACTTCTGTATACTTCCCAATAACCAATACTATATGTTAACATTGGGTAAAGTTCATAACTTTTAGCCCTCCCTCTGGGAACTTCGGGGATTAAGTCATCCTAAAAGACATATTTATCGTATTTTCGACCATGCTGAACAAAATGGCTATCTCAAAATTGATCGGGTGACTTTGGGAAAAAAATAAGCGTGGGAGGGGGCCTAGTTGCCCTCCATTTTTTTGGTCACTTAAAAAGGGCACTAGAACTTTTAATTTCCGTTCCAATGAGCCCTCCCAAGATATTCTAGGACCACTGGGTCGATACGATCACCCCTGGAAAAAAAAACAAAACAAACAAACAAACAAACAAACAAACAAACAAATAAACACGCATCCGTGATCTTTCTTCTGGCAAAAAATGTAAAATTCCACATTTTTGTAGATAGGAGCTTGAAACCTCTACAGTAGGGTTCTCTGATACGCTGAATATGATGGTGTGATTTTCATTAAGGTTCTATAACTTTTAGGGGTCTTTCCCCCTTTTTTGAAAATCAGCCAAATTTTCTCAGGCGCGTAACTTTTGATGGGTAGCACTAAACTTGATGAAAGTTATATATTTGAAATCAGCATTGAAATCTGATTCTTTTGATATATCTATTGGTATCAATAACCCGTTTTCTAGAGTTTCGGTTACCATTGAGCCGGGTCGCTCCTTACTTACAGTTCGTTACCACGAACTGTTTGATAAGACAATTACCTAAATTAAGGGTTAGTGCTAAAAACAAAAAAATATTGTCACTCAGTAATACATAATTTATATAATAATATAATAGCAATTCAAGTTTTTGTAATAAAAAAGCAATTCCCTAAAATTAAGGGTTAGTGCCAAAAATAAAAAACAATATTGCCACTTTTGATTTTTATCACAAAAATAAATCAATAATATTGGCGACTTGTGAATCACTTTACATATCAAGAGATTAATGTTTCTCTTCTGATGTTTGCCGGTGACACAGCTCGAATTGTGAGTGCGAAAACGACTGAATCGTTGGTTACTTCTCTGTCTAGTACTATTCAGAAGATATCTATCTGGATGAGGCGTTATAAGATTGCTATTAATTACAATAAGTCTAATGTTATTGTTATTGAATGGTCTGGTAATTGTTATCCATGGATAGTTCAGTTGAAGATGGGGGCCTTTCAATATGGAGGACGTCATGTGTCTGATATATTAGTATTATTGTGGATGAATCACTCTCATTTAAAGGTCACATTGAGAAAGTTTCAAATATATAAGCTAGAAATATTGGTATGTTTTGAAAACTTAAAAATTGTTCCTCGAAGGACATAATTTTAGTTTAATCCATCTCTATATTTTTTCACTGGTGTTCAATATGGCTGGGGACTGTCTCAATTCTTCGCCCTGTCCGATTTTTGCAAAATATAGTTATTAGAATACTTTTTAGAATAAACTGTTCTGGACCGTGTCGTCAGGCTTACGTCAAGTTCAAAATACTTCCAGCGGCTACTTTCCGTGATTTTTATACTGGTGTTTTCATGTATAAATGAGTCAAAGGTAAGTCTGCTTCTTTTACTAGTGAATTCAAACATGTTAATGAGGTTTATTTCCATGACACAAGGTCTTACTTACTTTACTTAAAGATCTTGCTCGGCTGAGTCGCCAGCGTAGAGAGAACCAGTCGTCAGTGCCGTCAGTCTTCTCCAGACTGGTCGTTTCAGGTCGGGGGTTGTCGCTTCAGCCCGGTTGATGTTTCTGGAGGCGAGCCGATCATGGATGAATGAATACAATTTTTATTAATAATTTGATTACGTCTAGGTCTGGTTTTTCTTGTGTTTTTAGAGGGGCTAAGGTATGGAATTCGTCAGATAAGGGATATTAAAACTAGTTGCGATTTAAGTAAATTTAAAAGGCTGTTGAAAATTGGATTGTTTTCTATGTATGATTTTAATTATTAAATTAACAGGATACATAGTTTATAGAACAAAATGGTACTAAATCGTTAATATTAGTATTTCTATTTTGATTAATGTGTGACATGAAAGGAGTTGAGTGTTATGTTAGTGGTAGCAGGGTACATGATGTAGTAATCAAGGAATGTGGCTTAAACCCGTTCTGTGATTAACGTATTTTTTTGTGGATTTATTTGATTATCCTACCTCCATATCATGCTGTGGCATTTGGAGGGAATATGTTTATGCAAAATTTTATTATCAATAATTGATATTAAATTAAATAAATAAAACTGAAAAATGTATGATTATTAAGAAGCCGATCTAACCAAATCTATTGCAAAATGTACTTAAGAGAATTCTCGAAACCCATGAGCAAAACACCACACAAATTCTGGAGATTTTTATCACCTGATGATTGGTGTATGAAGCCAGAATCTGATCTTCAAACTGAATTTTTCTTCTTTGTTTGTTATAGGGATTGATCCTATTTGCCTATGAATATGAACTGTTCATACACTACTGAAAAATCTCCAAAGAAATAGCTACTTACTTTCAAGACATTCTTCTATAATTTTGACATTCATTGGTATAGTCAAAGGCGCACGAAAAGGATCACACCGCCCACTGTTGCCAATAAAAAGTGGATCCATTGGCATAGGAACCAAAAGGAAGCCATTCATTTGTGCTTTTCTAACCCAGCCCAAAACCTTGAAAAATAAAAAATAAAGAAAACAAATGCTAAAAAAAAAAACCTAATTCAAGAAAATTCTGAATATACAAAAACAGTAAAACAATTAAACTCTTACTCTATAATTGTAATTAAGCCCTAGGATATATAAAAACAAAAGTAAACACTAAAACAACAAAATTCTTACTTTATAATCTCACCATGTTTCCATTAATCAGATTTTCATGTTTCCGTCCATTGTTATTCATACTTTTTAATCACTTCAAATAATATTTTGATCCAACAATTGTGTTGAGATCTCTTGGAGGAAAACTTTATACCAGATCAAGAATCTGAGAATACAGATTAACAAAGAGGACATAACCTGTTACTAGATACAAACCAATGGAAAATATACTATTAAGGCTATATCTTGGCCCATCAGGGGGAGAGGGGGCACTGCTAGAAATGTCACTAAAATATTTGGGAAGAGCACAAAATAAGGACTCTAATACTGCTGATTTACACGCACACCGCAGGAAATAGTTTAATACGAGACGAAGGAGAGAAAAAAGTAAATGAAGTCAGGAAAAAAGAAAAGAAAAAAGAGAAACAAAGGCGAGTAAAATTAAGTAAGAGTAGGCCTACTTAAATCTTTTCAGGCTTGTAAAGAACAAAAACAACGGAGAAATATACTATTAAGGCTATATTTTGGCCCATCAGGGGGAGAGGGGCATCGCTAGAAATGTCACCAAAATATTTGGGAAGAGCACAAAATAAGGAATCTAATAGTACTACTTTCATTTTATTAGCGTGTTTCCTTTAGATGTGGTCAACGAAAGTAAATTTACCGAATGGGGTAAAGTTCAATGGGGATTAAGTTAAACGGAGGTTGAGTTGAACGAGTGCTGAATTACACGCACACCGCAGAGAATAACTAAATACGAAACAAAGAAGAGAAAAAAGTAAATGAAATCAGGAAAAAAAGAAAAGATAAAAGAGAAACAAAGACGAGTAAAATTAAGTACGAGTAGGCCTACTTAAATTGTTTCAGACTTGTAAAGAACAAAAATAAACTAAGAACAGTAAATAATGATGCACATTGTTGGAGAGAGGATAAAAGAGAGGTCAAGATATCAAGAAAGCAATCTTCGTCTGTCCTTCACCCTGGCCGATGAAACTAAACTGCTAAAAATTTCTAACAACCATAGAAAATTAGCTACCAAAAAGGGATATGGTATACAAATAAAATTTTTTTTGTCAAACAAAATTTCAAACTTGGGTTTTAGTGATTATGAAGGAAAAAAAAAGATTCTGCTAGACACTATTTGTGAAGGACATGCAATAAAAGTTTCATCTTAAAGACAATGTCGACTTAACCCCTAGGAAAATTCTTAGGACATGTTCAAGAGCACATCCAGGACTTTTGCTGGGAGGGGAGGGGGGGGGTACAAAAAAACTTATAAAACGGATCAAAAATTTGTTTATATGCATTTTTGTTGCGTTTTACGGGAGGGGCAAAGTCGACTTTTGGTTTGTTAATTTACATTTTGTGTCGGTAAGGGAGGAAGGGGGTTAAAGTCAGTAGCCCCCCATCCCCACCCCGCTGGATAAGGTCTTGCACATGTTAAACTTATTTTGTCAATAAATCCTCTGCAATACCCTTCTAAATCTTTCGAAAATAATTATGACCCCACTTTTTTTTTCTTGCAAATCACTCTACACTAGCACATGGGAGGGATATAAGTAATTTCTTCCCTAGAAAGTGTCTAGAACTCTAGAAGACCTTCTAAAAACACTATAAAACCAAAATAAATCATTTTAAAACGAAGGGCGACTCAGAGATTAAATGGAAATTATCAAATTCGCCCCTAAATTTCACTTAAAAATCTGCGAATCATTACTCCACCAGGACATTAGTACATTCAACCAACATATCTTCTTCAAAAATATTATCCAGTCTTTACAAGTGCAGTAAATCAATTTGGTATAAAAGTGATTATTTTTAAAAGTTACCAAATCAAATATAACCACTCCAGTCGCTTCTACCCACTTCAAAACCGCAACAAAAGACGCGTTGGGTGTGAAATAAGACGGATAAAGCAAGTGTCCCCATTCTTTTCGATCGCTACGACCAGTGACATCCACGTCGATGTACGCTTCTTTGAAGACAGACACTGGAAGAAAAAACTGATGTTATTTATAATTGGTTATCAATTAAAGCTGGCTATAGTGTCTTGAAAATCATGATTGACGGTCCATTTATTTTTACGGTTCAAATAAATCTCCCTGGGTAATTGTAGTACTCAGTTTCATAAAATGAAAAAAAGAAAAAAAAAGAAAAAGAACTGAGTAGGGTCATGAAGAAATTGTCTTTTGCTCAATTAACAATTAGTTTATTCAAAATTATTCCAGCCGTTTACTTATTAAAAAAAAGCTCTTTAAGTGGTTGAAAAAAAATCAAAACTATAGGATGATTAGAAGCCACTCTATATATTAAATATTCAAAATCCCGCATGTATCAAACACAAATATATATATATATATATATATATATATATATATATATATATATATATATATATATATATATATATATATATATATATATATATATATATATGAAAATGCAGTTAACTTTTTTTTTAGTATTAATGATACTGCCACCAAACTTTAAAAACCATATTTAGACATTAGACAACTAAAGTGGGGCTGTTAAACTCAACAAATCGAAAAAAAAAAGATTGAATATATTTTTAAAGCATGTAGAAATAGTATAGGATTTTTATGAATTTTTAGATTATGGATTTTAGATTTGATGTAATTTTTTTTTAATGATTGTTTGGAATCTATTTTAAATTAGTGGAATTTTTTTATAATATTTTTTAAAAGAAAAGAGAGAGAGAGAGAGAAAAAAAGGTGGGGTTGTTAATGCAAAGTTTGAAAAGCTAGATTACCCTAGTGGTTTGCCATTCACTTTAGTAAAAAAGGCATCTTTTTATTGCTGATCATTCGCAATTTTAGGGTAAGTACAAGAAACCTTTCTACTAAACCCAACAATTTTAAATTTTCTCTTATTTGGAAAACTAAAAATATTTTGGTTTTCCAAACAAAACACTTATTGTTCGTAATTGATTTTAGTCTTCTATTTATTTGACATCTCTTACAGATCGAACACAACAAATATTTATGATAATATAAAATCCACTATGATTTTCAAATGCTCGTATATAATCATATAGCTACGAAAATACTTTCTACTTCGATTTTAATATCTAGTCATGTGAAAAAAAAAAAAAAAAACTCTTTTACAATCAAACTCCTCTTACTTCTTACAAATCACCGCGATACTATGAGGCTTAAGGTATGTAATGCAGTACGCACTCCTTCATTTTCGTCTCTTTACATTGCATCGATTTTTATTACCAACAAAGCTATTTAATTAACTGAAACAATCCACTTGACAAAATTTATGCATAACAAATAAGCAACTCTGTCTTCTCAACTCACTTGACGTACAGTTGTTAAGGCAGCCAAATTATTCCTGGTAAGCATATTTGATGACTTAAAAGCCTTTAGACACTCTTAGATTCGGTTTCTGACATTTTTTTCTACTGCCTTTGAAAGCAGTAAAAACTACTTACAAATTGTAAAAATTGTACGAAATAAAAGTTTCGTAAAAATATAGAAAATTATTGACGACACGACGGAGAGCAGTGCTTGACGAATTTTCCAAAAAGAACATTAGGCTCTGCGAATCTACCCGAATTCTAGCGTAAAAGCAAATTAACAACTGGTATTTCGTGCTGATGTTCGTCTATTCACGATTGTTAGTTGTTAAGAGGATTTCAGAGTACCCAATAGTACTGGCCGGAAGCGACATGCAACCAATGAAAGATATTCACAAAGAATCAAAAGAAGTGATTCTAAACTTTAAAACTTACCGCAAACAGAAGAAAAAAAAGCAAACGCTACCCACATTTATGAAAAAAACCTTTAAAAATTTGTAATTAAATAATTTTAATATACCCCGTAAACAAAGTAATTATAATCAGTTGCTTTGATTGTTAAGATTATAATTCGATTATTTAGATGTTGGGTTAAACTAGAAGTTCAGATCATGTTAAAACCTTTAATTTATTTTTCTCGGCATTACGTGGCATCGACCAGAAAAACCGACCAGTAAAATATTCCAAACATAAATTTTTTTTAGCTTGAGTTATAACGTGCTTGCTTTTATAAATTATTTATTGAAAAGCTGATTTTTGCAAAAAAAAAAAAAAAAAAAAAAAAAAAAAAAAAAAAAAAAATTAGAGGCACTTTCTCTCTATGTATCACCGTTTGCCAAGGCTACAAGAGAAATAATGGCTACGACTCTTTTTATTTGTATATACTATCTTTATCGCTCGTTTCGAGTCTTTTTAGTGTGTTAGCGATTCAAGTTAATTTACCCCCCAGAATGTACGTCTATTATTATTTTTTTCTACCTTATGTAAAATACATCCCTCAGCCCCCCAGACAGACACACGGTAAAGGCTACTAAGACCCGAGCCAAGGATCCGAGGACAAAGTTTTGCAGCTTCCTATCAACTGTCATATTTTACACCTTCTACGCCTTCAAAGTTTTATGCAAATACTTACTTGCAAAATTAATTCTTCTTTTAATTTACGTTCTGTTTCACGAAGTTTCAAACATTCATTGATAGAAAACCAGCGAAAAATTATAATACCAGAATTATATGAAACTATGTACAAGGCTTCTTTGAAGCTAGGACTCCATTGACACCACCAGCTCTTCCATCTCGTCGGGTCACTAAACAATTATGGATATGGGCTATCCTTGGATTTCACAGCTTCTGTATATGTGTATTTTCCTTTCGAAATGTTTTTATATTTTACTTATTTTTTGAGTTTATAAAACATTTAAATTAATGAATTCAACTTTTAGGTAATCTCAGGTTCCCTATGATCTTCGACACCCCATTCTACCTACTTTTTAATTTGTTAGTATAAATAAAATACACATACATTAACATTCCCATCAGACCATAAAGGGGAAAACTCACATTTGTGTAGATCATTTCTGTATTTCTTTGAAGCGTCAGTTAAAAGTTCTTCATCTTCAGTCTTAAAACAATTTATAAGTTGGCACAAATCATTTTCAAAATATCTGTCA